>NC_084558.2:49185827-49260827 GCF_033978685.3 Nerophis lumbriciformis | reverse complement strand
TACATGTTATTATAAATGTTACTTCATTATATGTATACTTACATCATGTATATATTACATGATATTATGAATGTTACTACATTACATATATACTTACATCATGTATATATTACATGTTATTATGAATGTTACTACATGACATGTATACTTACATCATGTATATATTACATGTCATTATGAATGTTACTAGATAGTACATCATGTATATATTACATGTTATTATGAATGTTACTAGATACTACATATATACTTAAATCATGTATATATTACATGTTGTTATAAATGTTACTACATGACCTCTATACTTACATCATGTATATATTACATGTTATTATGAATGTTGCTAGATACCACATATATACTTAAATCATGTATATATTACATGTTATTATGAATGTTACTAAATGACATGTATAGTTACAGCATGTATGATGGGGGCTTTTGGATGTTTTTAGAGCCCTTTTGTAGGCGGAATAGAGCGATTACCCTTGGCTCCATTGTTAGCTGACTTTTGCTAGCATGTATATACGAGTTAGAATGCAACAACATTTTTAAAAATTACATAAGGATTGTGAACGATGGGCAAAATTATCCCCATAAAAAAAGTGCAGGTCAAGTTTTCAATAAAATTCAAGTGCAAATAAAAACACAGCTCCACCACTTTAGTTATAATTTTTGCGCTTCCAAAACTTCCATACAAATTTAGCCCCGGACTTCTTCTGTTTGTTTGATGTTGTCATCACTGCCACGAGTGGTGGAAAAGTGTATTACAGCCGAGTATCGCCGCGACGCCCCTCCCGCTGTGGTGTAAAGGTGAGGCGGGTGGGGGTTGAAGGGGCGGCAGATGGCACACCCGGGCTCTCCGAACTGAAGAGAATCACGGATAATTGGAGAGCGCCGCTCCGCCGCGACCCAGACGATCGATGCCAATCTGCCCGCCATGGCTGCCACGCGGTCTGCCTTCCATACAATTAATTCGCTGTTCCGGGCCCGACTGTGGCGAGGGTGCGCGGGAATACCAATGAGCCATTTAGGCCGCCGCCCTCCCCCCGTGGTCCTGTCCTTTTGGGAGGGGGGGGTGAAAAAACATATTTACACTTGGATATCAACCGCGGTCTCCAGAGAGGGGATAAAAGCAGCCTGGGGGTGATGTTAACCAGCCCGGATTTATTTCCTAAATCCATTAGCGGGGCCGCGGGGGCCACATGAGACGCCCGCAGGCGGAGGATCTCGCCCCGTGTCGCCCGCTTAAGCCCATAAAAGCGCTATTAGCTTGTAGCGGCTAGCGAAGGGATGATGTGTCCTGCAGAAGTGGCTAATATTTTAATTAAGGCTTCTCTCTCCCCTCCCACAAATAAACTCTGCCGGCGCCCCCGGGAGAGCCGGCAGCGCTCGCTCCTTAACCTGCTAATTGCACCAATTGTGTCCGGCGGCGGGCGGGGGGGCGGGGGGGCTCTTGACAGGCTTTAGTCGGGCCTAAGTGGGGGCCCTTTATGGACTGTTTGTCAGGACTAAGCGGGGGTCTTTGTCGCGGGGATGTAGCGCTAAATGGGGGCAGATGGCCGACCACGTGGGGACCCCCGACATGCAAAGAAATAGGGGGTTGTGGGGGGCGCGTCGGGTCAGTGGCGACCATGTGCGCCCCGGGTCTGCTCCCGTTTCCACGGCGACGTGGGACAGAGAATTCCCCCACTGGGACCGGGGCGCACCCCCGTTTCATCGCGGTCCCACAGGCTCACACTGGATAGACACCCACAGTCCATAAAAACGGCTAAGCGTTCTGTTGGAGTGGCGGGGCGGGGGGGAGGGGGGCGTGGCCCTCGCCCGATGAGCTGTCAATCAGCGGGATAATAGACTGACACCATCGCTCCACTTCCACACACATTGCTGTGATTTAAACAATAAATTAAAAACACGATAGTCTGCTTGTGATTTTGTATATATTTTATATATTTTGTATATACATATAAATTATTTCTGCGCTGATTTTTTTTTTTTTGCTCATCATTTTAAAACACTGTATTCTGACAAACTGAATTTTTAAACACACGTTTTGTTGTCACAAATTGTATTCAATAAAATTGTCAGCATAATTTGATGTAAAAAAAATAAATTAAAAATGCAGTATTTCTGCAATGAATTTGTATACCCTGAATTTTTAAACACGCTAATTTTGCTCCCAAATGTTTATTCAATAAAATCATCATTTGATTTAAAAAAAAACAAAAACAGAACTTAAGTATTTATGCACTGATTTTTTTTCTGCTCTGATTTTTTTACACTGCATTTTAAAACACTGTAATTTAACAAACTGAATTTTTAAACACAATTTTTTCTCCCAAATGTTTATTCAATAAAATTGTCAGCATAATTTGATGTAAAAAAACAAAACAGAAATTAAGTATTTATGCACTTATTTTTTTTCTGCTCTGATTTTTTTACACAGCATTTTAAAACACTGTAATTTAACAAACTGAATTTTTAAACACAAATTTCGCTCCAAATGTTTATTCAATAAAAATGTCAGCATTATTTGATGTAAAAAAAACAAACAGAAATTAAAATTATTTCTGCGCTGATTTTTTTTGCTCATCATTTTAAAACACTGTATTCTGACAAACTGAATTTTCAAACACACGTTTTGTTGTCACAAATTGTATTCAATAAAATTGCCAGCATAATTTGATGTAAAAAAAATAAATAAAAAAATGCAGTATTTCTGCAATGAATTTGTATACCCTGAATTTTTAAACACACTAATTTTGCTCCCAAATGTTTATTCAATAAAATCATCATAATTTGATTTTTGAAAAAAACCCAGAAATTAAGTATTTATGCACTGATTTTTTTTTCTGCTCTGATTTTTTTACACTGCATTTTAAAACACTGTAATTTAACAAACTGAATTTTTAAACACAATTTTTTCTCCCAAATGTTTATTCAATAAAATTGTCAGCATAATTTGATGTAAAAAAACAAAACAGAAATTAAGTATTTATGCACTTATTTTTTTTCTGCTCTGATTTTTTTACACAGCATTTTAAAACACTGTAATTTAACAAACTGAATTTTTAAACACAATTTTGCTCCCAAATGTTTATTCAATAAAAATGTCAGCATTATTTGATGTAAAAAAAAGAAACAGAAATTAAAATTATTTCTGCGCTGATTTTTTTTTGCTCATCATTTTAAAACACTGTATTCTGACAAACTGAATTTTTAAACACACGTTTTGTTGTCACAAATTGTATTCAATAAAATTGTCAGCATAATTTGATGTAAAAAAAATAAATTAAAAATGCAGTATTTCTGCAATGAATTTGTATACCCTGAATTTTTAAACACGCTAATTTTGCTCTCAAATGTTTATTCAATAAAATCATCATAATTTGATTTTTGAAAAAAACCCAGAAATTAAGTATTAATGCTCTGATTTTTTTTCTGCTCTGATTTTTTTACACTGCATTTTAAAACACTGTAATTTATCAAACTGAATTTTTAAACACAATTTTTTCTCTCAAATGTTTATTCAATAAAATTGTCAGCATAATTTGATGTAAAAAAACAAAACAGAAATTAAGTATTTATGCACTTATTTTTTTCTGCTCTGATTTTTTTACACAGCATTTTAAAACACTGTAATTTAACAAACTGAATTTTTAAACACAAATTTCGCTCCAAATGTTTATTCAATAAAAATGTCAGCATAATTTGATGTAAAAAAAACAAACAGAAATTAAAATTATTTCTGCGCTGTTTTTTTTTTGCTCATCATTTTAAAACACTGTATTCTGACAAACTGAATTTTTAAACACACGTTTTGTTGTCACAAATTGTATTCAATAAAATTGTCAGCATAATTTGATGTAAAAAAAATAAGATAAAAAATGCAGTATTTCTGCAATTAATTTGTATACCCTGAATTTTTAAACACGCTAATTTTGCTCCCAAATGTTATTCAATAAAATCATCATTTGATTTTTTTTTTTTTTAAAAAACAGAAATTAAGTATTTATGCACTGATTTGTTTTCTGCTCTGATTTTTTTACACAGCATTTTAAAACACTGTAATTTAACAAACTGAATTTTTAAACACAATTTTTTCTCCCAAATGTTTATTCAATAAAATTGTCAGCATAATTTGATGTAAAAAAACAAAACAGAAATTAAGTATTTATGCACTTATTTTTTTTCTGCTCTGATTTTTTTACACAGCATTTTAAAACACTGTAATTTAACAAACTTAATTTTTAAACACAAATTTCGCTCCAAATGTTTATTCAATAAAAATGTCAGCATAATTTGATGTAAAAAAAACAAACAGAAATTAAAATTATTTCTGCGTTGATTTTTTTTGCTCATCATTTTAAAACACTGTATTCTGACAAACTGAATTTTTAAACACACGTTTTGTTGTCACAAATTTTATTGAATAAAATTGTCAGCATAATTTGATGTAAAAAAAATAAGATAAAAAAATGCAGTATTTCTGCAATTAATTTGTATACCCTGAATTTTTAAACACGCTAATTTTGCTCTCAAATGTTTATTCAATAAAATCATTAGATTTTGGGGAAAAAAACAGAAATTAAGTATTTATGCACTGATTTTTTTTCTGCTCTGATTTTTTTACACTGCATTTTAAAACACTGTAATTTAACAAACTGAATTTTTAAACACAAATTTCGCTCCAAATGTTTATTCAATAAAAATGTCAGCATAATTTGATGTAAAAAAAACAAACAGAAATTAAAATTATTTCTGCGCTGTTTTTTTTTTGCTCATCATTTTAAAACACTGTATTCTGACAAAATGAATTTTTAAACACACGTTTTGTTGTCACAAATTGTATTCAATAAAATTGCCAGCATAATTTGATGTAAAAAAAAAAATTAAAAATGCAGTATTTCTGCAATGAATTTGTATACCCTGAATTTTTAAACACGCTAATTTTGCTCTCAAATGTTTATTCAATAAAATCATCATAATTTGATTTTTGAAAAAAACCCAGAAATTAAGTATTTATGCTCTGATTTTTTTTCTGCTCTGATTTTTTTACACTGCATTTTAAAACACTGTAATTTAACAAACTGAATTTTTAAACACAAATTTTTCTCCCAAATGTTTATTCAATAAAATTGTCAGCATAATTTGATGTAAAATAACAAAACAGAAATTAAGTATTTATGCACTTATTTTTTTTCTGCTCTGATTTTTTTACACAGCATTTTAAAACACTGTAATTTAACAAACTGAATTTTTAAACACAAATTTCGCTCCAAATGTTTATTCAATAAAAATGTCAGCATAATTTGATGTAAAAAAAAACAAACAGAAATTAAAATGATTTCTGCGCTGATTTTTTTTTGCTCATCATTTTAAAACACTGTATTCTGACAAACTGAATTTTTAAACACACGTTTTGTTGTCACAAATTGTATTCAATAAAATTGCCAGCATAATTTGATGTAAAAAAAATAAATAAAAAATGCAGTATTTCTGCAATGAATTTGTATACCCTGAATTTTTAAACACGCTAATTTTGCTCCCAAATGTTTATTCAATAAAATCATCATCATTTGATTTTTGAAAAAAACAAACAGAAATTAAGTATTTATGCACTGATTTTTTTTCTGCTCTGATTTTTTTACACTGCATTTTAAAACACTGTAATTTAACAAACTGAATTTTTAAACACAATTTTTTCTCCCAAATGTTTATTCAATAAAATTGTCAGCATAATTTGATGTAAAAAAACAAAACAGAAATTAAGTATTTATGCACTTATTTTTTTTCTGCTCTGATTTTTTTACACAGCATTTTAAAACACTGTAATTTAACAAACTGAATTTTTAAACACAATTTTGCTCCCAAATGTTTATTCAATAAAAATGTCAGCATTATTTGATGTAAAAAAAAGAAACAGAAATTAAAATTATTTCTGCGCTGATTTTTTTTTGCTCATCATTTTAAAACACTGTATTCTGACAAACTGAATTTTTAAACACACGTTTTGTTGTCACAAATTTTATTCAATAAAATTGTCAGCATAATTTGATGTAAAAAAAATAAATAAAAAAATGCAGTATTTCTGCAATTAATTTGTATACCCTGAATTTTTAAACACGCTAATTTTGCTCTCAAATGTTTATTCAATAAAATCATCATAATTTGATTTTTGAAAAAAACCCAGAAATTAAGTATTTATGCTCTGATTTTTTTTCTGCTCTGATTTTTTTACACTGCATTTTAAAACACTGTAATTTAACAAACTGAATTTTTAAACACAATTTTTTCTCCCAAATGTTTATTCAATAAAATTGTCAGCATAATTTGATGTAAAAAAACAAAACAGAAATTAAGTATTTATGCACTCATTTTTTTTCTGCTCTGATTTTTTACACAGCATTTTAAAACACTGTAATTTAACAAACTGAATTTTTAAACACAATTTTGCTCCCAAATGTTTATTCAATAAAATTGTCAGCATAATTTGATGTAAAAAAAAACAAACAGAAATTTAAATTATTTCTGCGCTGTTTTTTTTGCTCATCATTTTAAAACACTGTATTCTGACAAACTGAATTTTTAAACACACGTTTTGTTGTCACAAATTGTATTCAATAAAATTGTCAGCATAATTTGATGTAAAAAAAATAAGATAAAAAATGCAGTATTTCTGCAATTAATTTGTATACCCTGAATTTTTAAACACACTAATTTTGCTCCCAAATGTTTATTCAATAAAATCATCATAATTTGATTTTTGAAAAAAACCCAGAAATTAAGTATTTATGCTCTGATTTTTTTTCTGCTCTGATTTTTTTACACTGCATTTTAAAACACTGTAATTTAACAAACTGAATTTTTAAACACAATTTTTTCTCCCAAATGTTTATTCAATAAAATTGTCAGCATAATTTGATGTAAAATAACAAAACAGAAATTAAGTATTTATGCACTTATTTTTTTTCTGCTCTGATTTTTTTACACAGCATTTTAAAACACTGTAATTTAACAAACTGAATTTTTAAACACAAATTTCGCTCCAAATGTTTATTCAATAAAAATGTCAGCATAATTTGATGTAAAAAAAAACAAACAGAAATTAAAATTATTTCTGCGCTGTTTTTTTTTTGCTCATCATTTTAAAACACTGTATTCTGACAAACTGAATTTTTAAACACACGTTTTGTTGTCACAAATTGTATTCAATAAAATTGTCAGCATAATTTGATGTAAAAAAAATAAATAAAAAATGCAGTATTTCTGCAATGAATTTGTATACCCTGAATTTTTAAACACGCTAATTTTGCTCCCAAATGTTTATTCAATAAAATCATCATCATTTGATTTTTGAAAAAAACAAACAGAAATTAAGTATTTATGCACTGATTTTTTTTCTGCTCTGATTTTTTTACACTGCATTTTAAAACACTGTAATTTAACAAACTGAATTTTTAAACACAATTTTTTCTCCCAAATGTTTATTCAATAAAATTGTCAGCATAATTTGATGTAAAAAAACAAAACAGAAATTAAGTATTTATGCACTTATTTTTTTTCTGCTCTGATTTTTTTACACAGCATTTTAAAACACTGTAATTTAACAAACTGAATTTTTAAACACAATTTTGCTCCCAAATGTTTATTCAATAAAAATGTCAGCATAATTTGATGTAAAAAAACAAAACAAACAGAAATTAAAATTATTTCTGCGCTGATTTTTTTTGCTCATCATTTTAAAACACTGTATTCTGACAAACTGAATTTTTAAACACACGTTTTGTTGTCACAAATTGTATTCAATAAAATTGCCAGCATAATTTGATGTAAAAAAAATAAATTAAAAATGCAGTATTTCTGCAATGAATTTGTATACCCTGAATTTTTAAACACGCTAATTTTGCTTTCAAATGTTTATTCAATAAAATCATCATAATTTGATTTTTGAAAAAAACCCAGAAATTAAGTATTTATGCACTGATTTTTTTTCTGCTCGGATTTTTTTACACTGCATTTTAAAATACTGTAATTTAACAAACTGAATTTTTAAACACAATTTTTTCTCCCAAATGTTTATTCAATAAAATTGTCAGCATAATTTGATGTAAAAAAACAAAACAGAAATTAAGTATTTATGCACTGATTTTTTTTCTGCTCTGATTTTTTTACACTGCATTTTAAAACACTGTAATTTAATAAACTGAATTTTTAAACACAATTTTTCTCTCTCAAATGTTTATTCAATAAAATTGTCAGCATAATTTGATGTAAAAACAAAACAAAACAGAAATTAAGTATTTATGCACTTATTTTTTTTCTGCTCTGATTTTTTTACACAGCATTTTAAAACACTGTAATTTAACAAACTGAATTTTTAAACACAATTTTGCTCCCAAATGTTTATTCAATAAAAATGTCAGCATAATTTGATGTAAAAAAAAAACAAAACAGAAATTAAAATTATTTCTGCGCTGATTTTTTTTGCTCATCATTTTAAAACACTGTATTCTGACAAACTGAATTTTTAAACACACGTTTTGTTGTCACAAATTGTATTCAATAAAATTTCCAGCATAATTTGATGTAAAAAAAATAAATTAAAAATGCAGTATTTCTGCAATGAATTTGTATACCCTGAATTTTTAAACACGCTAATTTTGCTCCCAAATGTTTATTCAATAAAATCATCATAATTTGATTTTTGAAAAAAAAAAACAGAAATTAAGTATTTATGCACTGATTTTTTTTCTGCTCTGATTTTTTTACACAGCATTTTAAAACACTGTAATTTAACAAACTGAATTTTTAAACACAATTTTGCTCCCAAATGTTTATTCAATAAAATTGTCAGCATAATTTGATGTAAAAAAACAAAACAGAAATTAAGTATTTATGCACTCATTTTTTTTCTGCTCTGATTTTTTACACAGCATTTTAAAACACTGTAATTTAACAAACTGAATTTTTAAACACAATTTTGCTCCCAAATGTTTATTCAATAAAAATGTCAGCATTATTTGATGTAAAAAAAAACAAACAGAAATTAAAATTATTTCTGCGCTGATTTTTTTTGCTCATCATTTTAAAACACTGTATTCTGACAAACTGAATTTTTAAACACACGTTTTGTTGTCACAAATTGTATTCAATAAAATTGTCAGCATAATTTGATGTAAAAATAAATAAATAAAAAATGCAGTATTTCTGCAATGAATTTGTATACCCTGAATTTTTAAACACGCTAATTTTGCTCCCAAATGTTTATTCAATAAAATCATCATCATTTGATTTTTGAAAAAAAAAACAGAAATTAAGTATTTATGCACTGATTTTTTTTCTGCTCTGATTTTTTTACACTGCATTTTAAAACACTGTAATTTAACAAACTGAATTTTTAAACACAATTTTTTCTCCCAAATGTTTATTCAATAAAATTGTCAGCATAATTTGATGTAAAAAAACAAAACAGAAATTAAGTATTTATGCACTGATTTTTTTTCTGCTCTGATTTTTTTACACAGCATTTTAAAACACTGTAATTTAACAAACTGAATTTTTAAACACAATTTTGCTCCCAAATGTTTATTCAATAAAATTGTCAGCATAATTTGATGTAAAAAAAAACAAACAGAAATTAAAATTATTTCTGCGCTGATTTTTTTTGCTCATCATTTTAAAACACTGTATTCTGACAAACTGAATTTTTAAACACACGTTTTGTTGTCACAAATTGTATTCAATAAAATTGTCAGCATAATTTGATGTAAAAAAAATAAATAAAAAATGCAGTATTTCTGCAATGAATTTGTATACCCTGAATTTTTAAACACGCTAATTTTGCTCCCAAATGTTTATTCAATAAAATCATCATCATTTGATTAAAAAAAAAAAAAAAACAGAACTTAAGTATTTATGCACTGATTTTTTTTCTGCTCTGATTTTTTTTCACTGCATTTTAAAACACTGTAATTTAACAAACTTAATTTTTAAACACAATTTTTTCTCCCAAATGTTTATTCAATAAAATTGTCAGCATAATTTGATGTAAAAAAACAAAACAGAAATTAAGTATTTATGCACTTATTTTTTTTCTGCTCTGATTTTTTTACACAGCATTTTAAAACACTGTAATTTAACAAACTGAATTTTTAAACACAATTTTGCTCCCAAATGTTTATTCAATAAAAATGTCAGCATAATTTGATGTAAAAAAAAAAAAAAAACAGAAATTAAAATTATTTCTGCGCTGATTTTTTTTGCTCATCATTTTAAAACACTGTATTCTGACAAACTGAATTTTTAAACACACGTTTTGTTGTCACAAATTTTATTCAATAAAATTGTCAGCATAATTTGATGTAAAAAAAATAAATTAAAAATGCAGTATTTCTGCAATGAATTTGTATACCCTGAATTTTTAAACACGCTAATTTTGGTCCCAAATGTTTATTCAATAAAATCATCATCATTTGATTTAAAAAAAAAAAAAAAACAGAACTTAAGTATTTATGCACTGATTTTTTTTCTGCTCTGATTTTTTTACACTGCATTTTAAAACACTGTAATTTAACAAACTAAATTTTTAAACACATTTTTGCTCCCAAATGTTTATTCAATAAAAATGTCAGCATAATTTGATGTAAAAAAAAAACAAACAGAAATTAAAATTATTTCTGCGCTGATTTTTTTTGCTCATCATTTTAAAACACTGTATTCTGACAAACTGAATTTTTAAACACACGTTTTGTTGTCACAAATTGTATTCAATAAAATTGCCAGCATAATTTGATGTAAAAAAAATAAATAAAAAAATGCAGTATTTCTGCAATGAATTTGTATACCCTGAATTTTTAAACACGCTAATTTTGCTCTCAAATGTTTATTCAATAAAATCATCATAATTTGATTTTTGAAAAAAAAAACAGAAATTAAGTATTTATGCACTGATTTTTTTTACACTGCATTTTAAAACACTGTAATTTAACAAACTGAATTTTTAAACACAATTTTTTCTCCCAAATGTTTATTCAATAAAATTGTCAGCATAATTTGATGTAAAAAAACAAAACAGAAATTAAGTATTTATGCACTTATTTTTTTTCTGCTCTGATTTTTTTACACAGCATTTTAAAACACTGTAATTTAACAAACTGAATTTTTAAACACAATTTTGCTCCAAATGTTTATTCAATAAAAATGTCAGCATAATTTGATGTAAAAAAAACCAAACAGAAATTAAAATTATTTCTGCGCTGATTTTTTTTGCTCACCATTTTAAAACACTGTATTCTGACAAACTGAATTTTTAAACACACGTTTTGTTGTCACAAATTGTATTCAATAAAATTGTCAGCATAATTTGATGTAAAAAAAATAAATAAAAAAATGCAGTATTTCTGCAATGAATTTGTATACCCTGAATTTTTAAACACGCTAATTTTGCTCTCAAATGTTTATTCAATAAAATCATCATTTGATTTTTGAAAAAAAAAACCAGAACTTAAGTAGTTATGCACTGATTTTTTTTCTGCTCTGATTTTTTTACACTGCATTTTAAAACACTGTAATTTAATAAACTGAATTTTTAAACACAATTTTTTTCTCTCAAATGTTTATTCAATAAAATTGTCAGCATAATTTGATGTAAAAAAAACAAAACAGAAATTAAGTATTTATGCACTCATTTTTTTTCTGCTCTGATTTTTTACACAGCATTTTAAAACACTGTAATTTAACAAACTGAATTTTTAAACACAAATTTTGCTCCAAATGTTTATTCAATAAAAATGTCAGCATTATTTGATGTAAAAAAAAGAAACAGAAATTAAAATTATTTCTGCGCTGATTTTTTTTTGCTCATCATTTTAAAACACTGTATTCTGACAAACTGAATTTTTAAACACACATTTTGTTGTCACAAATTTTATTCAATAAAATTGTCAGCATAATTTGATGTAAAAAAAATAAATTAAAAATGCAGTATTTCTGCAATAAATTTGTATACCCTGAATTTTTAAACACGCTAATTTTGCTCCCAAATGTTTATTCAATAAAATCATCATCATTTGATTTTTTTTTTTTAAAAACAGAAATTAAGTATTTATGCACTGATTTGTTTTCTGCTCTGATTTTTTTACACTGCATTTTAAAACACTGTAATTTAACAAACTGAATTTTTAAACACAATTTTTTCTCCCAAATGTTTATTCAATAAAATTGTCAGCATAATTTGATGTAAAAAAACAAAACAGAAATTAAGTATTTATGCACTTATTTTTTTCTGCTCTGATTTTTTTACACAGCATTTTAAAACACTGTAATTTAACAAACTGAATTTTTAAACACAAATTTCGCTCCAAATGTTTATTCAATAAAAATGTCAGCATAATTTGATGTAAAAAAAACAAACAGAAATTAAAATTATTTCTGCGCTGTTTTTTTTTTGCTCATCATTTTAAAACACTGTATTCTGACAAACTGAATTTTTAAACACACGTTTTGTTGTCACAAATTGTATTCAATAAAATTGCCAGCATAATTTGATGTAAAAAAAATAAATTAAAAATGCAGTATTTCTGCAATGAATTTGTATACCCTGAATTTTTAAACACGCTAATTTTGCTCCCAAATGTTTATTCAATAAAATCATCATCATTTGATTTAAAAAAAAAACAAAAACAGAACTTAAGTATTTATGCTCTGATTTTTTTACACTGCATTTTAAAACACTGTAATTTATCAAACTGAATTTTTAAACACAATTTTTTCTCCCAAATGTTTATTCAATAAAATTGTCAGCATAATTTGATGTAAAAAAACAAAACAGAAATTAAGTATTTATGCACTTATTTTTTTTCTGCTCTGATTTTTTTACACAGCATTTTAAAACACTGTAATTTAACAAACTGAATTTCTAAACACAAATTTCGCTCCAAATGTTTATTCAATAAAATTGTCAGCATAATTTGATGTAAAAAACAAACAAACAGAAATTAAAATTATTTCTGCGCTGATTTTTTTTGCTCATCATTTTAAAACACTGTATTCTGACAAACTGAATTTTTAAACACACGTTTTGTTGTCACAAATTGTATTCAATAAAATTGTCAGCATAATTTGATGTAAAAAAAATAAATTAAAAATGCAGTATTTCTGCAATGAATTTGTATACCCTGAATTTTTAAACACGCTAATTTTGCTCCCAAATGTTTATTCAATAAAATCATCATCATTTGATTTAAAAAAAAACAAAAACAGAACTTAAGTATTTATGCACTGATTTTTTTTCTGCTCTGATTTTTTTACACTGCATTTTAAAACACTGTAACTTAACAAACTGAATTTTTAAACACAATTTTTTCTCCCAAATGTTTATTCAATAAAATTGTCAGCATAATTTGATGTAAAAAAACAAAACAGAAATTAAGTATTTATGCACTCATTTTTTTTCTGCTCTGATTTTTTAGACAGCATTTTAAAACACTGTAATTTAACAAACTGAATTTTTAAACACAATTTTGCTCCCAAATGTTTATTCAATAAAAATGTCAGCATTATTTGATGTAAAAAAAAGAAACAGAAATTAAAATTATTTCTGCGCTGATTTTTTTTTGCTCATCATTTTAAAACACTGTATTCTGACAAACTGAATTTTCAAACACACGTTTTGTTGTCACAAATTTTATTCAATAAAATTGTCAGCATAATTTGATGTAAAAAAAATAAGATAAAAAATGCAGTATTTCTGCAATGAATTTGTATACCCTGAATTTTTAAACACGCTAATTTTGCTCCCAAATGTTTATTCAATAAAATCATCATAATTTGATTTTTGAAAAAAACCCAGAAATTAAGTATTTATGCTCTGATTTTTTTTCTGCTCTGATTTTTTTACACTGCATTTTAAAACACTGTAATTTAACAAACTGAATTTTTAAACACAATTTTTTCTCCCAAATGTTTATTCAATAAAATTGTCAGCATAATTTGATGTAAAATAACAAAACAGAAATTAAGTATTTATGCACTTATTTTTTTTCTGCTCTGATTTTTTTACACAGCATTTTAAAACACTGTAATTTAACAAACTGAATTTTTAAACACAAATTTCGCTCCAAATGTTTATTCAATAAAAATGTCAGCATAATTTGATGTAAAAAAAAAAAACAGAAATTAAAATTATTTCTGCGCTGATTTTTTTTGCTCATCATTTTAAAACACTGTATTCTGACAAACTGAATTTTTAAACACACGTTTTGTTGTCACAAATTTTATTCAATAAAATTGTCAGCATAATTTGATGTAAAAAAAATAAATAAAAAAATGCAGTATTTCTGCAATGAATTTGTATACCCTGAATTTTTAAACACGCTAATTTTGCTCCCAAATGTTTATTCAATAAAATCATCATTTGATTTTTGAAAAAACAAACAGAAATTAAGTATTTATGCACTGATTTTTTTTCTGCTCTGATTTTTTTACACTGCATTTTAAAACACTGTAATTTAATAAACTGAATGTTTAAACACAATTTTTTCTCCCAAATGTTTATTCAATAAAATTGTCAGCATAATTTGATGTAAAAAAAACAAACAGAAATTAAAATTATTTCTGCGCTGATTTTTTTTTGCTCATCATTTTAAAACACTATTCTGACAAACTGAATTTTTAAACACACATTTTGTTGTCACAAATTGTATTCAATAAAATTGTCAGCATATGATGTAAAAAAAATAAATAAAAAATGCAGTATTTCTGCAATGAATTTGTATACCCTGAATTTTTAAACACGCTAATTTTGCTCCCAAATGTTTATTCAATAAAATCATCATCATTTGATTTAAAAAAAAAAAAACAACAGAAATTAAGTATTTATGCACTGATTTTTTTTTTTGCTCTGATTTTTTTTTACACTGCATTTTAAAACACTGTAATTTAACAAACTGAATTTTTAAACACAATTTTTTCTCCCAAATGTTTATTCAATAAAATTGTCAGCATAATTTGATGTAAAAAAACAAAACAGAAATTAAGTATTTATGCACTTATTTTTTTTCTGCTCTGATTTTTTTACACAGCATTTTAAAACACTGTAATTTAACAAACTGAATTTTTAAACACAAATTTCGCTCCAAATGTTTATTCAATAAAAATGTCAGCATAATTTGATGTAAAAAAACCAAACGGAAATTAAAATTATTTCTGCGCTGATTTTTTTTGCTCATCATTTTAAAACACTGTATTCTGACAAACTGAATTTTTAAACACACGTTTTGTTGTCACAAATTGTATTCAATAAAATTGCCAGCATAATTTGATGTAAAAAAAATAAATTAAAAATGCAGTATTTCTGCAATGAATTTGTATACCCTGAATTTTTAAACACGCTAATTTTGCTCCCAAATGTTTATTCAATAAAATCATCATTTGATTTTTGAAAAAAAAAACAGAAATTAAGTATTTATGCACTTATTTTTTTTCTGCTCTGATTTTTTTACACAGCATTTTAAAACACTGTAATTTAACAAACTGAATTTTTAAACACAATTTTGCTCCCAAATGTTTATTCAATAAAATTGTCAGCATAATTTGATGTAAAAAAACAAAACAGAAATTAAGTATTTATGCACTTATTTTTTTTCTGCTCTGATTTTTTTACACAGCATTTTAAAACACTGTAATTTAACAAACTGAATTTTTAAACACAATTTTGCTCCCAAATGTTTATTCAATAAAAATGTCAGCATAATTTGATGTAAAAAAAAACAAACAGAAATTAAAATTATTTCTGCGCTGATTTTTTTTGCTCATCATTTTAAAACACTGTATTCTGACAAACTGAATTTTTAAACACACGTTTTGTTGTCACAAATTTTATTCAATAAAATTGTCAGCATAATTTGATGTAAAAAAAATAAGATAAAAAATGCAGTATTTCTGCAATTAATTTGTATACCCTGAATTTTTAAACACGCTAATTTTGCTCTCAAATGTTTATTCAATAAAATCATCATAATTTGATTTTTGAAAAAACCCCAGAAATTAAGTATTTATGCTCTGATTTTTTTTCTGCTCTGATTTTTTTACACTGCATTTTAAAACACTGTAATTTAACAAACTGAATTTTTAAACACAAATTTTTCTCCCAAATGTTTATTCAATAAAATTGTCAGCATAATTTGATGTAAAAAAACAAAACAGAAATTAAGTATTTATGCACTTTTTTTTTTCTGCTCTGATTTTTTTACACAGCATTTTAAAACACTGTAATTTAACAAACTGAATTTTTAAACACAAATTTTGCTCCAAATGTTTATTCAATAAAAATGTCAGCATTATTTGATGTAAAAAAAAGAAACAGAAATTAAAATTATTTCTGCGCTGATTTTTTTTTGCTCATCATTTTAAAACACTGTATTCTGACAAACTGAATTTTCAAACACACGTTATGTTGTCACAAATTTTATTCAATAAAATTGTCAGCATAATTTGATGTAAAAAAAATAAATTAAAAATGCAGTATTTCTGCAATGAATTTGTATACCCTGAATTTTTAAACACGCTAATTTTGCTCCCAAATGTTTATTCAATAAAATCATCATCATTTGATTTTTTTTTTAAAAAACAGAAATTAAGTATTTATGCACTGATTTTTTTTCTGCTCTGATTTTTTTACACTGCATTTTAAAACACTGTAATTTAACAAGCTGAATTTTTAAACACAATTTTTTCTCCCAAATGTTTATTCAATAAAATTGTCAGCATAATTTGATGTAAAAAAACAAAACAGAAATTAAGTATTTATGCACTCATTTTTTTTCTGCTCTGATTTTTTTTACACAGCATTTTAAAACACTGTAATTTAACAAACTGAATTTTTAAACACAAATTTCGCTCCAAATGTTTATTCAATAAAAATGTCAGCATAATTTGATGTAAAAAAAACAAACAGAAATTTTAATTATTTCTGCGCTGTTTTTTTTTTGCTCATCATTTTAAAACACTGTATTCTGACAAACTGAATTTTTAAACACACGTTTTGTTGTCACAAATTGTATTAAATAAAATTGTCAGCATAATTTGATGTAAAAAAAATAAATTAAAAATGCAGTATTTCTGCAATGAATTTGTATACCCTGAATTTTTAAACACGCTAATTTTGCTCTCAAATGTTTATTCAATAAAATCATCATAATTTGATTTTTGAAAAAAAAACAGAAATTAAGTATTTATGCTCTGATTTTTTTTCTGCTCTGATTTTTTTACACTGCATTTTAAAACACTGTAATTTAACAAACTGAATTTTTAAACACAAATTTTTCTCCCAAATGTTTATTCAATAAAATTGTCAGCATAATTTGATGTAAAAAAACAAAACAGAAATTAAGTATTTATGCACTTATTTTTTTTCTGCTCTGATTTTTTTACACAGCATTTTAAAACACTGTAATTTAACAAACTGAATTTTTAAACACAAATTTCGCTCCAAATGTTTATTCAATAAAAATGTCAGCATAATTTGATGTAAAAAAAACAAACAGAAATTAAAATTATTTCTGCGCTGATTTTTTTTTGCTCATCATTTTAAAACACTGTATTCTGACAAACTGAATTTTTAAACACACGTTATGTTGTCACAAATTGTATTCAATAAAATTGTCAGCATAATTTGATGTAAAAATAAATAAATAAAAAATGCAGTATTTCTGCAATGAATTTGTATACCCTGAATTTTTAAACACGCTAATTTTGCTCCCAAATGTTTATTCAATAAAATCATCATTTGATTTAAAAAAAAAAAAAAAAACAGAACTTAAGTATTTATGCACTGATTTTTTTTTCTGCTCTGATTTTTTTACACTGCATTTTAAAACACTGTAATTTAACAAACTGAATTTTTAAACACAATTTTTTCTCCCAAATGTTTATTCAATAAAATTGTCAGCATAATTTGATGTAAAAAAAACAAAACAGAAATTAAGTATTTATGCACTCATTTTTTTTCTGCTCTGATTTTTTTACACAGCATTTTAAAACACTGTAATTTAACAAACTGAATTTTTAAACACAATTTTGCTCCCAAATGTTTATTCAATAAAAATGTCAGCATTATTTGATGTAAAAAAAAGAAACAGAAATTAAAATTATTTCTGCGCTGATTTTTTTTTGCTCATCATTTTAAAACACTGTATTCTGACAAACTGAATTTTTAAACACACGTTTTGTTGTCACAAATTGTATTCAATAAAATTGCCAGCATAATTTGATGTAAAAAAAATAAATTAAAAATGCAGTATTTCTGCAATGAATTTGTATACCCTGAATTTTTAAACACGCTAATTTTGCTCCCAAATGTTTATTCAATAAAATCATCATTTGATTTTTTTTTTTTAAAAAACAGAAATTAAGTATTTATGCTCTGATTTTTTTTCTGCTCTGATTTTTTTTACACTGCATTTTAAAACACTGTAATTTAACAAACTGAATTTTTAAACACAATTTTTTCTCTCAAATGTTTATTCAATAAAATTGTCAGCATAATTTGATGTAAAAAAACAAACAAACAGAAATTAAGTATTTATGCACTGATTTTTTTCTGCTCTGATTTTTTTACACTGTATTTTAACACACTGTAATTTAACAAACTGAATTTTTAAACACACAGGCACATGAACAATAACAAGATCTGATAGCTCAGTTACAGCTATTCTGTGTTATATGTGTTTTATGTTGCACCATTGCACCAAGTAAAATTAACTAGTTTGTGAACCCGTTCTCAAACAATGGCAATAAAAACGATTCAGATTCTGACAAATTTTTCTTCTAAATTCTTACTCAATAAAATTGTCAGCGTAATTTAATGTAAAAAATTCAGTATTTCTGCACTGAATTTATCCACCACTACTACACTACATTTTTACAGACTGAATTTTAAAACACTGATTTTTTTAAGCACAAATGTTGCTCACAATTCCATGAAATTGTCAGCATAATTAGAAAAAAAAACAAAAAACAGAAATTTATTATTCCTGCACTGATTTTTTTACACTAATTTTTTTATGCACCACATTTTTACACACTCAATTTTACTCAATGAACTTGTCAGCATAATGTGAAGATAATGTCAATGAGGGATTTCTAATGGAATTCTTATTAATATTGATACTGTTGTTGATATTATTCATTTTTGTTTGACTACTTTTGGATTGTTTTGTGTCATGTTTGTATGTCCTCTCAATTGCTCTGTTGATGCTATTCTGAATGTTGCTTGAATTGTATTATTATGGTATTATTTTGTTGGACTGATTGATAAAAAACCAAAAAATAATAATGTGAAAAATTTAAATTGACAAAGTCAAAAATTCAGCGTCCAAAAAAAGCTTTGGTAATTAAGTCACCGATCAACTTCCGCATGACTTAAGTCTTGTGGAAACACATTTTTATTTATTATTTATATTACATGTTATTATTTAATAATAATAAATATTATTTATTATTATTACATGTTATTCATTATTATAATGCCTCATATTATTCACATTTATGCATGGATATTTTCTAATCCCCTGATAATGTAACATGTGATGTTGTTTTTTTTATTGTATTTGTTTATTTTCCATAAAATATCCACCTAGATCAGAGGTGTCAAAGTGGTTTTCACTGAGGGCCACATGGCAGTTATGTTTGGCCCCAGAGGGCCGCTTCTAACAGTGAATACTATTATTACACTATTTTTTTATGCATTTTATTAGTAGATTTTTTTTAAACTAAAATGTAAAAAAAAATATGGTAAGTTGTAATAATTTCACCTCCAAATGTAGTGTATATTGCTGTAAATGAAAAAACAGTACTGCTGTTTTTATGGTAAAAAAAAAAAAAAAAATAAAAAAAAAAAGGCAGCTCAGTTGCCAGAATTTTACTGTAAAATTTACTTTTTTTTTTTTTTTTTTACTGTAAATAAAAAGAAACTGCAATTTTACAGTAACATTTCGGAACCTGAGCTGCAAGTTATTATTATTATTTTTTTTTTTTTTACCACAAATCAAGTGTAGATTTTTCGGTGTATTACTGTAAATGCACTACAGTTTATTACAGTAAAAAAAGTACTGTTTTATGTGCATTTTAGTTGTAGATTTTTTTTTTAAACGAAAATGTTCAAAAAAATATATAAGTTGCAGTAATTTCACCTCAAAATGTAGTGTATGTTACTGTAAATGGAAAAACACTACTGCTCTTTTTATGGTAAAAAAAAGAAATGCAGCTCAGTTGCCAGAATTTTACTGTAAAATTTACATGTTATTTTTTTAACTGTAAATTAAAAAAATGCAATTTTACAGTCAAATTTGGGAACCTGAGCTGCAAGTTATTATTATTATTTTTATTTTTTTTTACCGCAAATCAAGTGTAGATTTTTCTGTGTATTACTGTAAATGCACTAGAGTTTATTACAGTAAAAAAAGTACTGTTTTTATATGCATTTTAGTTGTAGATTTTATTTTTTTTTAAACGAAAATGTTCAAAAATATATGGTAAGTTGCAGTGATTTCTCCTCAAAATGTAGTGTATATTACTGTAAATAAAAAAACACTACTGCTCTTTTTATGGTAAAAAAAAAAAAAAAGGCAGCTCAGTTGCCAGAATTTTACTGTAAAATTTACTTTTTTTTTTTTTTTTACTATAAATTAAAAAAACTACAATTTTACAGTAACATTTCGGAACCTGAGCTGCAAGTTATTATTATTTATTTTTTTTTTTACCACAAATCAACAAGTGTAGATTTTTCGGTGTATTACTGTAAATGCACTACAGTTTATTACAGTAAAAAAAAGTAGTGTTTTATATGCATTTTAGTTGTAGATTTTTTTTTTTTCTAAACGAAAATTTTCAAAAAAATATATAAATTGCAGTAATTTCACCTCAAAATGTAGTGTATAATACTGTAAATGGAAAAACACTACTGCTCTTTTTATGGTAAAAAAAAAAAAAGGCAGCTCAGTTGCCAGAATTTTACTGTAAAATTTAAAAAAAAAATTTTTTTTTTTGCTGTAAAGTAAAAAAATGCAATATTACTGTACAATTTCAGAACCTGAGCTGCAAGTTATTATTATTATAATTAATTTTTTTTACCGCAAATCAACAAGTGTAGATTTTTCGGTGTATTACTGTAAATGCACTAGAGTTTATTACAGTAAAAAAAGTACTGTTTTATATACATTTTAGTTGTAGATTTTTTTTTTTTTAACGAAAATGTTCAAAAATATATGGTAAGTTGCAGTAATTTCTCCTCCAAATGTAGTGTATATTACTGTAAATGGAAAAACACTACTGCTCTTTTTATGGTAAAAAGAAGAAATGCAGCTCAGTTGCCAGAATTTTACTGTAAAATGTACATGTTATTTTTTTACTGTAAATTTAAAAAAATGCAATTTTACAGTAAAATTTGGGAACCTGAGCTGCAAGTTATTATTATTATTATTTATTTTTTTACCGCAAATCAACAAGTGTAGATTTTTCTGTGTATTACTGTAAATGCACTACAGTTTATTACAGTAAAAAAAGTACTGTTTTTATATGCATTTTAGTTGTAGATTTTTTTTTTTTTTAACGAAAATGTTCAAAAATATATGGTAAGTTGCAGTAATTTCTCCTCCAAATGTAGTGTATATTACTGTAAATGGAAAAACACTACTGCTGTTTTTATGGTAAAAAAACAAAAAGCGGCATCTCAGTTGCCAGAATTTTACTGTAAAATTTACTTTTTTTTTTTTTTTTACTGTAAATTAAAAAAATGAAATTTTACAATAAAATTTCGGAACCTGAGCTGCAAGTTATTATAATTTTTTTTTTTTTTTTTTTTAAACCGCAAATCAACAAGTGTAGATTTTTCGGTGTATTACTGTAAATGCACTACAGTTTATTACAGTAAAAAAAGTACTGTTTTTATATGCATTTTAGTTGTAGATTTTATTTTTTTTTAAACGAAAATGTTCAAAAATATATGGTAAGTTGCAGTAATTTCTCCTCAAAATGTAGTGTATATTACTGTAAATGGGAAAAACACTACTGCTGTTTTTATGGTAAAAAAACAAAAAGCGGCATCTCAGTTGCCAGAATTTTACTGTAAAATTTACTTTTTTTTTTACTGTAAATTAAAAAAATGCAATTTACTGTAAAATTTCGGAACCTGAGCTGCAAGTTATTATTATAATTAAAATGTTTTACCGCAAATCAACAAGTGTAGATTTTTCGGTGTATTACTGTAAATGCACTACAGTTTATTACAGTAAAAAAAGTACTGTTTTTATATGCATTTTAGTTGTAGATTTTTTTTTTTTAAACGAAAATGTTCAAAAATATATGGTAAGTTGCAGTAATTTCTCCTCCAAATGTAGTGTATATTACTGTAAATGGGAAAAACACTACTGTTTTTATGGTAAAAAAAACAAAAAGCGGCATCTCAGTTGCCAGAATTTTACTGTAAAATTTACATTTTTTTTATTTTTTTTTACTGTAAATTAAAAAAATGTAATTTTACTGTAAAATTTCAGAACCTGAGCTTCAAGTTATTATAATTTTTTTTTTTTTACTGCAAATCAACAAGTGTAGATTTTTTGGTGTTTTACTGTAAATGCACTACAGTTTATTACAGTAAAAAAAGTACTGTTTTTATATGCATTTTAGTTGTAGATTTTTTTTTTTTTAAACGAAAATGTTCAAAAATATATGGTAAGTTGCAGTAATTTCTCCTCCAAATGTAGTGTATATTACTGTAAATGGAAAAACACTACTGTTGTTTTTATGGTAAAAAAAACAAACAAAAAACGGCATCTCAGTTGCCAGAATTTTACTGTAAAATTTACATTTTTTTTTTTTTACTGTAAATAAAAAAAAAATGCAATTTTACAAAAAAATGTTTTTGTTTTTTACCGCAAATCAACAAATGTAGATTTTTTTGGTGTATTACTGTAAATGCCAAAATGACACCACGTTTTATTACAGTAAAAAAAAGTAAAACATTTTTAATTTTTTCATGTAAAAACCACAGTAAATTTCACAATTTGACCATAAAATCTGTTGCTATATTTACATTTCACAATTTGATGGATAACTTGCTTTGAAATCGCTATTATTAGTATATATTTATATTTAATAAATAATTTGAGTGTTTGATAATATATTTTTGCATAATTAGACAATATTTAAGTGAACATCATTTACGATTACATGGAGTACTTTTTTTTTTCTTCTCCCAAAATAGAAAAAAAGAATACATTTAGTAAGAACATTTTATTGATACTTTATTATTTCCAGGCTTTCCAGGGCCAAATAAAATGAAGTGGCGGGCCACATCTGGCCCCCGGGCCTTGACTTTGACACCTGTGATCTAGATTCACTTTAGTGTGCAAAATGGGGTTATTTTCCTTCCCAAGTCAAGCCTGGTGTTCTCCTCCTGTTGCAGGTTCGCAGGTCGCACTGTGAGCAGCCAAGTCCTGGTTCTGGTCCAGCTGGAGCTGAAGGACTCGTCCGGCGGCCTGCTGACCGTCAGCACGGAGAAGAGCGTCATGGCGTCCATGTTGCTGCGAGACCTCCAACAAGCCCTGGCCCGGGCGTAGACAGATAGGCGCTTTCTTTCTTCTCTTTTTACACACAAAATTCCACAACATGATTATGGTCTTTCACTGTCAACTGGAAAACATTTCTCAAGCTAAGAGTCCAGTATTATTATTATTATTATTATTATTATTATTCCTTTGACCTTTCCCCATAAATATCAAGGTAGCGCCACGTGCCTCATGAAGGACTTCAGTGCTGATTTTGCCCAAAACCCTTAATGTGCCTTTCACACAAACACCTCAAAAAACTGCCTTATTGTCATCATTCATTAAAAAAAAACCCATTTCTTTAAACATTTTACGTCACGCTCCTCATTTGGAATCACAAATGTCCTCACCATGGTTAAAAGAATGGTAACATACATATATACATACATATATATGTATATATATATATATAGTTGAGGTTACTGTGGTTTATCCGTTATACAGTGCTCAATACCGGGGTAGAGCGGAATATTCGTTAGGTCAGGAAAAAACTCGGAGGCTATTTCATCCCCACAAGCCCGTTTCGCAGGTTTCCCTGCTCTTCAGGGGATTTTCAGGGAAATCCCCTGAAGAGCAGGGAAACCTGAATTTATTTAACTAAATTTGTTTGACTTTGCCAATTTAAAATGTTCACGTTATGCTGACAAGTTCATTGAATAAAATTGAGCGTGTAAAAAAAATTGGTGCATGAAAAATTTTTGTGTAAAAAAATCAGTGCAGGAATAATCATTTTCCGATTTATACATATATATATATGTCTTAATAAGGTTATCCAAAAAATAGTGCTCGATACCGTAGTAGAGCGCAATATATGTATGTGTGGGAAAAAAAATCACAAGACTATTTCATCTCTACAGGCCTGTTTCATGAGGGGGGGTTCCCTCAATCATCAGGAGATTTTAATGGGAGCATTCACATACCATGGTTTGTATAGGGCACAGAGTGGGTGGGTACAGGCTGGTGTAGGGCCCCTACACCAGCCTGTACCCAGGCTGGTTTTTTAATTCCCGGGCGCCGCGCCCGGGAATTATTTTTGGTGATTTAACCCCCAATTCCAAGCCTTGATGCTGAGTGCCAAACAGGGAAGAATGCTGGTATGAGCTTTTAAACATAACCCGTTAACTGCTGCCAATCAAATGGTGAATAAGATACTCTCTAGGGTTCATATGTTTGTAAATCTGACTGTGATGAAGTCAGTGCCTCACCAGACATCAACCTCACCGCACGTCACTGACATACATATATACCTAACAAATACATATATAGCTAACAAATACATACATATATAGCTAACAAATACATATATACATACATATATAGCTAACAAATACATATATACATACATATATACCTAACAAATACATATATACATACATATATACCTAACACATACATATATAGCTAACAAATACATATATACATCCATATATACCTAACTAATACATATATACCTAACAAATACATATATACATACATATATACCTAACAAATACATATATAGCTAACAAATACATATATACATACATATATAGCTAACAAATACATATATACATACATATATAGCTAACAAATACATATATACATACATATATAGCTAACAAATACATATATACATACATATATATATAGCTAACAAATACATATATACCTAACAAATACATATATACATACATATATACCTAACAAATACATATATAGCTAACAAATACATATATACCTAACTAATACATATATACATATATATATATAGCTAACTAATACATATATACCTAACAAATACATATATACCTAACAAATACATATATAGCTAACAAATACATATATACATACATATATATATAGCTAACAAATACATATATATACCTAACAAATACATATATACCTAACAAATACATATATACATACATATATACCTAAAAAATACATATATACATATATACCTAACAAATACATATATAGCTAACTAATACATATATACATACATATATACCTAACAAATACATATATAAAGTTAAAAGTTAAAGTTAAAGTACCAATGATTGTCACACACACACTAGGTGTGGCGAGATTATTCTCTGCATTTGACCCATCACCCTTGATCACCCCCTGGGAGGTGAGGGGAGCAGTGGGCAGCAGCGGTGGCCGCGCCCGGGAATCATTTTTGGTGATTTAACCCCCAATTCTAACCCTTGATGCTGAGTGCCAAGCAGGGAGGTAATGGGTCCCATTTTTTTTATAGTCTTTGGTATGACTCGGCCGGGATTTGAACTCACAACCTACCGATCTCAGGGCGGACACTAACCACTAGGCCACTGAGTAGGTATACATACATATATAGCTAACAAATACATATATACATACATATATACCTAACAAATACATAAATAGCTAACAAATACATATATACATACATATATAGCTAACAAATACATATATACATACATATATAGCTAACAAATACATATATACATACATATATAGCTAACAAATACATATATACATACATATATACCTAACAAATACATATATAGCTAACAAATACATATATACATATATATAGCTAACAAATACATATATACATACATATATAGCTAACAAATACATATATAGCTAACAAATACATATATACATACATATATACCTAACAAATACATAAATAGCTAACAAATACATATATACATACATATATAGCTAACAAATACATATATACATACATATATAGCTAACAAATACATATATACATACATATATACCTAACAAATACATATATAGCTAACAAATACATATATACATATATATAGCTAACAAATACATATATACATACATATATACCTAACAAATACATATATAGCTAACAAATACATATATACATACATATATACCTAACAAATACATAAATAGCTAACAAATACATATATACATACATATATAGCTAACAAATACATATATACATACATATATAGCTAACAAATACATATATACATACATATATAGCTAACAAATACATATATACATACATATATACCTAACAAATACATATATAGCTAACAAATACATATATACATATATATAGCTAACAAATACATATATAGCTAACAAATACATATATACATATATATAGCTAACAAATACATATATACATACATATATACCTAACAAATACATAAATAGCTAACAAATACATATATACATACATATATAGCTAACAAATACATATATACATACATATATAGCTAACAAATACATATATACATACATATATAGCTAACAAATACATATATACATACATATATACCTAACAAATACATATATAGCTAACAAATACATATATACATATATATAGCTAACAAATACATATATACATACATATATACCTAACAAATGCATATATAGCTAACAAATACATATATACATACATATATACCTAACAAATACATATATACATACATATATAGCTAACAAATACATATATACATACATATATAGCTAACAAATACATATATACATACATATATAGCTAACAAATACATATATACATACATATATACCTAACAAATACATATATAGCTAACAAATACATATATACATATATATAGCTAACAAATACATATATACATACATATATACCTAACAAATACATATATAGCTAACAAATACATATATACATACATATATAGCTAACAATTACATACATATATAGCTAACAAATACATATATACATATATATAGCTAACAAATACATATATACATACATATATACCTAACAAATACATATATAGCTAACAAATACATATATACATATATATAGCTAACAAATACATATATACATACATATATAGCTAACAATTACATACATATATAGCTAACAAATACATATATACATATATATAGCTAACAAATACATATATACATACATATATACCTAACAAATACATATATAGCTAACAAATACATATATACATATATATAGCTAACAAATACATATATACATACATATATAGCTAACAATTACATACATATATAGCTAACAAATACATATATACATACATATATGACACATGCTGTGCATACACAAACACAACAGTCCAGTGTTCCTTCTCAGATGCACCAGCACACACTCGTGTTGTCGTGATGAAAAGGTTTGGTCGCGTGGCTAACACCTGTTAGCTCATCTGTCACAGCGACTCCGCTCGCATCCATCACCTCCACCGCTCCGCTCTTTTCCACGGCCAGCTGTTCACATTTTACACAACACACACACACACACACACACACACACACACACACACCAATGAGCGCTCACACACGAGCGCAATGACGCTTTCCAAAGCAAAGTCAACTCTAGAACAGGAATGTGAAAAAAAAATGACATGAAGAAAAAAGTATATACATCTTACTTGTTTATTGTTAGCTAAGTAAAATAGTACCGTATTTTCCGGACTATACGGCACACTTAAAATCCCTTTTTTTTTTTCTTTTTTTTGTTTTTCAAAGCTCGTCAGCCCATACTTGCAAACCCTCCCCATTTTCCCGGGAGACTCCCGAATTTCAGTGCCCCTCCCGAAAATCTCCTGGGGCAACCATTCTCCCGAATTTCTCCCGATTTCCACCTGGACAACAATATTGGGGGCGTGCCTTTAGCGTCCTCTCACCTGAAAAGGAGACTATTATATATGTCTGTGTTATCCATAGGTTTATCTATAATAAGCCATAAAGTAGGCAGGCACGCAGCTATTTCTCAGCGTGTGTTTATTCCAGCCGGCACGTTCATACACTGACACACACAACATCCAGATTCCCATCATGCATTGCTTCAAAACTACGGCAAGTAGTAATGTCCAAAAACATAACAGAGACGAAGCGGAAGAACGAAGAGTATATATATATATATATATATATATATATATATATATATATATATATATATATATATATATATATATATATATATATATATATATATATATACATACAGGTAAAAGCCAGTAAATTAGAATATTTTGAAAAACCTGATTTATTTCAGTAATTGCATTCAAAAGGTGTAACTTGTACATTATATTTATTCATTGCACACAGACTGATGCATTCAAATGTTTATTTCATTTAATTTTGATGATTTGAAGTGGCAACAAATGAAAATCCAAAATTCCGTGTGTCACAAAATTAGAATATTACTTAAGGCTAATACAAAAAAGGGATTTTTAGAAATGTTGGCCAACTGAAAAGTATGAAAATGAAAAATATGAGCATGTACAATACTCAATACTTGGTTGGAGCTCCTTTTGCCTCAATTACTGCGTTAATGCGGCGTGGCATGGAGTCGATGAGTTTCTGGCACTGCTCAGGTGTTATGAGAGCCCAGGTTGCTCTGATAGTGGCCTTCAACTCTTCTGCGTTTTTGGGTCTGGCATTCTGCATCTTCCTTTTCACAATACCCCACAGATTTTCTATGGGGCTAAGGTCAGGGGAGTTGGCGGGCCAATTTAGAACAGAAATACCATGGTCCGTAAACCAGGCACGGGTAGATTTTGCGCTGTGTGCAGGCGCCAAGTCCTGTTGGAACTTGAAATCTCCATCTCCATAGAGCAGGTCAGCAGCAGGAAGCATGAAGTGCTCTAAAACTTGCTGGTAGACGGCTGCGTTGACCCTGGATCTCAGGAAACAGAGTGGACCGACACCAGCAGATGACATGGCACCCCAAACCATCACTGATGGTGGAAACTTTACACTAGACTTCAGGCAACGTGGATCCTGTGCCTCTCCTGTCTTCCTCCAGACTCTGGGACCTCGATTTCCAAAGGAAATGCAAAATTTGCATGGTTGGGTGATGGTTTGGGGTGCCATGTCATCTGCTGGTGTCGGTCCACTCTGTTTCCTGAGATCCAGGGTCAACGCAGCCGTCTACCAGCAAGTTTTAGAGCACTTCATGCTTCCTGCTGCTGACCTGCTCTATGGAGATGGAGATTTCAAGTTCCAACAGGACTTGGCGCCTGCACACAGCGCAAAATCTACCCGTGCCTGGTTTACGGACCATGGTATTTCTGTTCTAAATTGGCCCGCCAACTCCCCTGACCTTAGCCCCATAGAAAATCTGTGGGGTATTGTGAAAAGGAAGATGCAGAATGCCAGACCCAAAAACGCAGAAGAGTTGAAGGCCACTATCAGAGCAACCTGGGCTCTCATAACACCTGAGCAGTGCCAGAAACTCATCGACTCCATGCCACGCCGCATTAACGCAGTAATTGAGGCAAAAGGAGCTCCAACCAAGTATTGAGTATTGTACATGCTCATATTTTTCATTTTCATACTTTTCAGTTGGCCAACATTTCTAAAAATCCCTTTTTTGTATTAGCCTTAAGTAATATTCTAATTTTGTGACACACGGAATTTTGGATTTTCATTTGTTGCCACTTCAAATCATCAAAATTAAATGAAATAAACATTTGAATGCATCAGTCTGTGTGCAATGAATAAATATAATGTACAAGTTACACCTTTTGAATGCAATTTCTGAAATAAATCAAGTTTTTCAAAATATTCTAATTTACTGGCTTTTACCTGTGTGTGTGTGTGTGTGTGTGTATATATATATATATATATATATATATATATATATATATATATATATATATATATATATATATATATATATATATATATATATATAATACAAACCCCGTTTCCATATGAGTTGGGAAATTGTGTTAGATGTAAATATAAACGGAATACAATGATTTGCAAATCATTTTCAACCCATATTCAGTTGAATATGCTACAAAGACAACATATTTGATGTTCAAACTCATAAACTTTTTTTTTTTTTTTTGCAAATAATCATTAACTTTAGAATTTGATGCCAGCAACACGTGACAAAGAAGTTGGGAAAGGTGGCAATAAATACTGATAAAGTTGAGGAATGCTCATCAAACACTTATTTGGAACATCCCACAGGTGAACAGGCAAATTGGGAACAGGTGGGTGCCATGATTGGGTATAAAAGTAGATTCCATGAAATGCTCAGTCATTCACAAACAAGTACAGGGCGAGGGTCACCACTTTGTCAACAAATGCGTGAGCAAATTGTTGAACAGTTTAAGAAAAACCTTTCTCAACCAGCTCTGGCAAGGAATTTAGGGATTTCACCATCTACGGTCCGTAATATCATCAAAGGGTTCAGAGAATCTGGAGAAATCACTGCACGTAAGCAGCTAAGCCCGTGACCTTCAATCCCTCAGGCTGCACTGCATCAACAAGCGACATCAGTGTGTAAAGGATATCACCACATGGGCTCAGGAACACTTCAGAAAACCACTGTCAGTAACTACAGTTGGTCGCTACATCTGTAAGTGCAAGTTAAAACTCTCCTATGCAAGGCGAAAACCGTTTATCAACAACACCCAGAAACGCCGTCGGCTTCGCTGGGCCTGAGCTCATCTAAGATGGACTGATACAAAGTGGAAAAGTGTTCTGTGGTCTGACGAGTTCACATTTCAAATTGTTTTTGGAAACTGTGTCCTCCGGACCAAAGAGGAAAAGAACCATCCGGATTGTTTTCGACGCAAAGTGTAAAATCCAGCATGTGTGATGGTATGGGGGTGTATTAGTGCCCAAGACATGGGTAACTTACACATCTGTGAAGGCACCATTAATGCTGAAAGGTACATACAGGTTTTGGAGCAACATATGTTGCCATCCAAGCAACGTTACCATGGACGCCCCTGCTTATTTCAGCAAGACAATGCTAAGCCACGTGTTACATCAATGTGGCTTCATAGTAAAAGAGTGCGGGTACTAAACTGGCCTGCCTGTAGTCCAGACCTGTCTCCCATTGAAAATGTGTGGTGCATTATGAAGCCTAAAATAGCACAACGGAGACCCCCGGACTGTTGAACAACTTAAGCTGTACATCAAGCAAGAATGGGACAGAATTCCACCTGAGAAGCTTCAAAAATGTGTCTCCTCAGTTCCCAAACGTTTACTGAGTGTTGTTAAAAGGAAAGGCCATGTAACACAGTGGTGAACATGCCCTTTCCCAACTACTTTGGCACGTGTTGCAGCCATGAAATTCTAAGTTAATTATTATTTGCAAAAAAAAAAAAAAAAAAGTTTATGAGTTTGAACATCAAATATGTTCAATTGAATATGGGTTGAAAAGGATTTGCAAATCATTGTATTCCGTTTATATTTACATCTAACACAATTTCCCAACTCATATAGAAATAGGGTTTGTAAAATATATATATATATATATATATATATATATATATATATATATAGCTAGAATTCACTGAAAGTCAAGTATTTATTTTATATATATATATATATATATATATATATATATATATATATATAAGAAATACTTGAATTTTAGTTAGTTAATTCTAGCTATAAATATACTCCTCCCCCCTTAACCACGGCCCCCACTTTTTAATGTTACAAAAAAGTTGTAGAATGTTACAAAATAAATAACTAACGCTACGAAATAAAAGAACGCAGTGTTACGGGATTAAAGACAGGGTGTTACGACAATTTGTAACGTTACAAATTTATAGAATATTACAAAAGAAAGAAGTAACATCGCAAGTTGGAAGACAGATGTGATGTTTCAGGATGTTACAACAAGTTGTCATGGTACAGGAAAAAAAACTTGTTAAGTTACGATAAGGAAAGCATGTTTTTTTCTAACATAAAAAAACATTTGAATAATTTTTTTTTACATCAAGACGTAGTGCTACAAGAAATAAAATGTTAGTTTTACTAAAAAAAAGTCTTACTATTACATCGGATTAAAGAATGAGTGCCAATGCTGAAATGTTACGAGAAAAATGTATGTTACTGTAGAGTTCTGCCAGTAAAAAGTCGTACAAACCTGGAAAATACAAACAGCTAAAACCTGGGCCCTACTTAAACAAAACTCATTTTTTAAAGGACTGTAGCAAAGATGTCGGAAGAATATGAGATTGCCGTCGCCATGGCGATTCCATTCGTCTTTGTGGAATAAATCATGTCTTTTTTGTAAGTCTTTTCTAAAACAGTCATCATTGAAAGCTTTTATTAGGAGCGTCTTTTTGATGCGTTTCTTGCAGGTGCATCTTCCAACAATTGTTGGTGTGTGTGTAGTGTGTGTGTGTGTAGTGTGTGTAGTGTGTGTGTGTGTGTCCTCGTGTTCTGCCTTTTCAAACAACCTTTAATTACTGCTTGATCGCGCTTTAAAAGACACTCAAGTGGGTTAAAAAGAAATGATCAGTCAAAAATCAGTTTCTAATAGTGACTGTGTGTGTGTGTGTGTGTGTGTGTGTGTGTGTGTGTGTGTGTGTGTGTGTGTGTGTGTGTGTGTGTGTGTGTGTGTGTGTGTGTGTGTGTGTGTGTGTGTGTGTGTGTGTTATGTGTGTGTGGACAGGTTAAAATGGAGGAAAGGAAGCAAATTAGTTAAAAGGGTTGAGGGGCCGAGTGAGTGCTCTTCAGATCGCTAAAAACACAACTAAAACACAATGTGTCTCACACAGCAGCGTGTTAGTGGTGAACACACACACACACACACACACACACACACACACCTGAATGAAGAGCTCCACGTGCACCAATGAAGGCCGGCGTGAGAGTGGTCGCTCGCTTCCTTCCCTCTAAAAGCCAAAGTTAGGAGAGAAATGCTGGTTTTGTTGCACCTGCGTGACACACCGATAAGTACACAACTCTAGACAACACCAGAACGAAGACGCAATATTAAGAAAATGCGAGGAAAAATTCATAAGATGGCAATGTTACAACCCCGACGTCACACAAAGTTGTTACGAAAAGAAAAAAAAAATAGGGAATTGACACAAAAAAGTGTGTACTGTTACAGGAAAGAAGACGTTTTATCAAGAAAACTTAAGGAAAAAAGTTGTAACATTGGAATGTTAAACATAACGCTATGAGAAGTTGTCGATGAAAATTTCACACACAAAAATAAAGATACAAGAAAAAAAGACCTAATATTGAGAAAATGTAAGAAATGTAGCCCTCCGATGAGGTGGGTGTACCCCGCCTTGTGCCGAATGCAGCTGAGATAGGCTCCAGCGACCCCCCGCGACCCCAAAAGGGACAAGCGGTAGAAAATGGATGGATGGATATACATGATGTAAGTATACATCTAATGTAGTAACATTCATAATTACATGTAATATATACATGATGTAAGTATATATGTCATGTAGTAACATTTATAACATGTAATATATACATGATGTAAGTATATATGTAGTATCTAGTAACATTCATAATAACATGTAATGTATACATGATGTAAGTATATATGTAATGTAGTAACATTCATAATTAAAGCTGCAAGCAGCATTGGTCGGGCCCGCGTATTTGGCAGGTGCTAGTCCTAAGTGTCCCAATACTTTTGTCTACTTTTAGTCTGAAGTGTCCCAAGACTTTTGTCTAGTGTACCTACCTTGTCTGCATTGTGTGGGCACGTTGGTGCTTCCTGCTTTTAAGCAGCCATCTTAAAAAAACAGCAGTGCAGCAGCATCAGCGCAGCGGGTCTTTGAAGGGTCATAAAATCAAAACCGGAGCAGTTAGAAAAAAAGCGCTTCTGTCATTGTTCAATCTCTCTCCTGTGTTAGTTTGAAGGCGAAACGACAAACGCGCTCAGAGGAGTTCGTTTTTGAAGGAAGGTGACCGGTTTTTACAAAACATTTTTTTTGAAGGGGGAATAGCAAACTTCCTGTTGATTTTTGCTGGGGGTTGTCAATTTATGAAATGTAGGTCTAAAGTGAGACCTACGGAGAGGTTTTTGTTTCATGTCTCTCCGACCTTCCCAGTGGGAGTTACAGGCAGTTTTGTCATTTTTTTCTTCCGAGGAGCAGTTTTTTCTTCGTTTTATTCAAAAATTGCTCTAGAGCGCAATTTTTAAATTTGGGGTTAGGTTTTTTTATTAGATCGCAATTTTTGCCAGTCGTGATGTGTGTGTTCAGTTCGGTGAGTTTTGAAGCATGTTAAGGGGGTCAAATTACAGCTCAAAGAGGCAAAAGTGACTGTTTTTAGTACTTTTTTGTCTTGAAGGGGGAATTGCCAACTTGCTGTTGATTTTAGCCCGAGGATATACAATTATGAAAACTAGGTCTAAGTCAGATCTACATAGAGGTTTTTTGTTTTATGTCTCTCCGACCTTCCTAGTGGGAGTTACAGGCAGTCTAGTTTTTTTTTTTCCTTAGGTGGCGCTAGAGCGCAATTTTGATTTTTGGGGTTTGGTTTCTTTATTAAAAGACAATTTTCGCAGGTCCTGATGTGTGGGTCAAATATGGTGAGTTTTGAAGCATGTTAAGTGGGTCAAATTAGTGCTCAAAGAGGCGGCGGAAGAATAATAATAATAAAGAATAATAAAACCTTACAAATTCAATAGGTCCTTATGTCCCATTGCATAAGGACTCCCTGTGGGAGTCCTTATGCAATGGGCCATGCGGGCCCTAATAACATGTAATATATACATGATGTAAGTATATATGTCATGTAGTAACATTCATAATAACATGTAATATATATGATGTAAGTATATATGTCATGTAGTAACATTCATTATAACATGTAATATATACATGATGTAAGTATATATGTCATGTAGTAACATTCATAATAACATGTAATATATATGATGTAAGTATATATGTCATGTAGTAACATTCATTATAACATATAATATATACATGATGTAAGTATATATGTAGTATCTAGTAACATTCATAATAACATGTAATATATACATGATGTAAGTATATGTGTAATGTAGTAACATTCATAATAACATGTGATGTATACATGATGTAAGTATACATGTAATGTCGTAACATTCATAATAACATGTAATATATACATGATGTAAGTATATATGTCATGTAGTAACATTCATAATAACATGTAATATATACATGATGTAAGTAAGGATTTAGTATCTAGTAACATTCATAATAACATGTAATATATACATGATGTAAGTATATATGTAATGTAGTAACATTCATAATAACATGTGATATATACATGATGTAAGTATATATGTAGTATCTAGTATCATTCATAATAACATGTAATATATACATGATGTAAATATATATGTAGTATCTAGTAACATTCATAATAACATGTACCGGTAATATATACATGATGTAAGTATATATGTAATGTAGTAACATTCATAAGAACATGTAATATATACATGATGTAAGTATATATGTTGACACGTTGCGTAACATCAGTAAAAGCTGCAGTGTTATGGGAAAAACATTTAAATTTTACACAAAAGGTATATAATGTTACGAGAAAAAGACGCAATATTAACACAATGAAACGGAAAATCGTAACATTGCCACGTTACGTAACATCACTAAAAGCTGCAGTGTTACGGGAAAAACATTTACATTTTACACAAAAAATAAGGAATACTACAATCTTGAAAGACGTAATGAGAAAAACTGTAGCGGGGAATTGTAACGTATCAAAAGTTGCAAAGCAAGAAAATCGTAATGTTACGAGCAATATTAAGTAAAAAAAACTGCGGGGGGTAAAGGGACAAGCGGTAGAAAATGGATGGATGGATGGAAGTCCAATTGCATGAGACAAAAGGTTTCAGTGTGAGAAGAATAGAAAAGAGGTAAAGATGCAGAATTAAAGGACACAACGTCACCAGATGTAGACTTGAATGTTACCACAATACTTTCTAAAGTTAAAGTTATGAGAAAAAAATTAGCAAAATGACAGGAATTTAACATTTTTGTGTCAAAAGAGTTGTTAAAAATGTCCAAAAGTTGTCATATTCCGTTTTTTTTTTTTCTTCATTCTAAACTTCATTGCAGGTGTCTTTCATTTTTTCACTTTAAAATAGAATTCCCAAATGTAGGAAGACGCAGAGTTGATGCTATCATCACGATGCTAATGCTCCTTTTTAAAATCCTCCCCTCACGCCGCCACCTTCCCCGTGCCGAGTGGCGCCAAAGCCTCACCTCCGAGGGCGCTTCCATTAACCTCCGGTCAGGTCCGGCCCCGCCCCCTCGCACGTTTTAAATGCGCATCTCATTTGGCCCTCCTGTCCCTGCCGGAGCCGGGTCCCGGCCGGGCCCTTGGGGGAGTTAAACGCTTCTGGGAGCCTCCTTTTGTTTGCTCCACGCACGGCGCCGGTCCATTGAGTGTGGCTAAATGGAGACTGACCGGCCTTTAATTGGACTCCTCGTCACGCGCACTTCTTTCAATGCAGGGAGCGTGTGCCGGCCTTGTTGGAGGGATTACATAAATGGACTCTGTCGGCCCAATTAGCACGCCGCTTAGCATGTGAAAGGACCCCGCACATGTGGCCAAACACACGCTAGATCACAGCGTCTTGTCCTAATCTCTTCCTAAGCTTGTTAACGCCGCGCTGCCTTCAGAGATGGCGACCCCGCTTCCTCGCTCGCAACAACACCCGCGAGTGGGAAACAAAGTGATTTTTGTAACGCCGGCAATTCACCAGGCGTCGCAAAATGACAATTTCACACCAAAAATATGACATGATGCAAGAAATAGTCCTAATGTTGAGATTATTTAAGAATTTTTTAATAAAAACGTAACATCGTCATGTTACCGATGTAACATGGCGGGAAGTTGTAGTGTTACGGAAAGAAAAACGTGAGAATTTTTACACAAAAAGTGTGTAATGTTTCAAGAAAGACGAGCCTCAGGAAAAATGTAATCTTCTTACAGGGAGGAAAATGAGAATTTGGTTTAAAAAACATTAATGATACAAGAAAAAAGACCTAATAGTGACGTAACATCGTCATAGCGAGAAGTTGTAGTATTACGGGGGAAAAAACCAAGAATTTTACCCAAAAAGTGTGTAATGTTACCAGAAAGACAAGCCTCAGGAAAAATGTGAAAGTTGCAATGTTCTCGGAAAGAAGACAACATTTGTAAAAGTAAGGTAAAATCATAATATTGCTGTTACACAAATGTAACATCACTAGAATGTGCAGTGTTACAGGGAAGAAAATGAGAATTTCACTTAAAAAACATTAATGATACAAGAAAAAAGACCAAATATTCAGAACATGTAAGAAATGTAATCATAAATGTAAAGAAAAATGTAACATTGTCATGTTACAGACTTAACGTCGCGAGAAGTTATAGTGTTACGGGAAGAAAAACGTGAGAATTTTACACAAAAAGTGTTTAATGTTTCAAGAAAGACGAGCCTCAGGAAAAAATTCGAAAAATGCAATGTTACATATTTACCGTCACGAAAAGTTGCAATGTTCTCAGAAAGAAGACACGATGTTTATAAAAGTAAGGGGAAATCATAACATTGCTGTGTTACAAATGTAACACCACTAGAATTTGCAGTGTTACGGGGAAGAAAATGAGAATTTCATTTAAAAAACATTAATGATACAAGAAAAAAGACCAAATATTGAGAACATGTAAGAAATGTAATCATACACGTAAAGACAAATGTAACATCGTCATGTTACAGACTTAACGTCACGAGAAGTTGTAGTGTTATGGGAAGAAAATGAGAATCTCACATCAAAAATATGAAATGATACAAGAAAAATGTCCTAATATTGAGATTATTTAAGAAATGTTTAAGAAAAACGTAACATCGTCATGTTACTGATGTAACATGGCGGGAAGTTGTAGTGTTACGGAAAGAAAAACGTGAGAATTTTTACACAAAAAGTGTGTAATGTTTCAAGAAAGACGAGCCTCAGGAAAAATGTAATCTTCTTAGAGGGAGGAAAATTAGAATTTGGTTTAAAAAACATTAATGATACAAGAAAAAATACCTAATAGTGAGCACATGTAAGAAATGTAAGGAAAAACGTAACATCGTCATAGCGAGAAGTTGTAGTATTATGGGGGGAAAAAACAAGAGTTTTACCCAAAAAGTGTGTAATGTTACCAGAAAAACAAGCCTCAGGAAAATTTTTAAAGTTGCAATGTTCTCGGAAAGAAGACAACATTTGTAAAAGTAAGGAAAATCATAATATTGCTGTTACACAAATGTAACATCACTAGAATGTGCAGTGTTACAGGGAAGAAAATGTGAATTTCATTTACAAAACATTAATGATACACGAAAAAAGACCAAATATTCAGAACATGTAAGAAATGTAATCATAAATGTAAAGAAAAATGTAACATTGTCATGTTACAGACGTAACGTTGCGAGAAGTTGTAGTGTTACGGAAAGAAAAACGTGAGAATTTTACACAAAAAGTGTGTAATGTTTCAAGAAAGACGAGCGTCAGGAAAAATTCGAAAAATTGCATTGTTACATATTTACCGTCACGAAAAGTTGCAATGTTCTCAGAAAGAAGACACGATGTTTATAAAATTAACGGGAAATCATAACATTACTGTGTTACAAATGTAACATCACTAGAATTTGCAGTGTTACAGGGAAGAAAATGAGAATTTCACTTAAAAAACATTAATGATACAAGAAAAAAGACCAAATATTGAGAACATGTAAGAAATGTAATCAAAAATGTAACATCGTCATGTTACAGACGTAACGTCGCGATAAGTTGTAGTGTTATGGGAAGAAAATGAGAGTTTCACACCAAAAATATGAAATGATGCAAGAAAAAAGTCCTAATAATGAAATTATTTAAGACATTTTTAAGAAAAACGTAACATCGTCATGTTACCGATGTAACATGGCGGGAAGTTGTAGTGTTACGGAAAGAAAAACGTGAGAATTTTTACACAAAAAGTGTGTAATGTTTCAAGAGAGACGAGCGTAAGGAAAAATTAGAAAATTGCAAAGTTGCAAATTTACCTTCACGAAAAACTTTCATTGTTATGAGACAGAAGACACGACATTTATAAAAGTGAGGGAAAATCATAACATTGCTACGTTACAGACGTTAGAATGTGCAGTGTTACAGGGAAGAAAATGTGAATTTCATTTACAAAACATTAATGATACACGAAAAAAGACCATATATTCAAAACATGTAAGAAATGTAATCATAAATGTAAAGAAAAATGTAACATTGTCATGTTACAGACGTAACGTCGCGAGAAGTTGTAGTGTTATGGGAAGAAAATGAGAATTTCACACCAGAAATATGAAATGATACAAGAAAAAAGTCGTAATATTAAGATTATTTAAGAAATGTTTAAGAAAAACGTAACATCGTCATGTTACCGATGTAACATGGCGGGAAGTTGTAGTGTTACGGAAAGAAAAACGTGAGAATTTTACACAAAAAGTGTGTAATGTTTCAAGAAAGACGAGCGTCAGGAAAAATGTAATCTTCTTACAGGGAAGAAAATTAGAATTTGGTTTAAAAAACATTAATGATACAAGAAAAAAGACCTAATAGTGAGCACATGTAAGAAATGTAAGGAAAAACGTAACATCGTCATAGCGAGAAGTTGTAGTATTACGGGGGAAAAAAACAAGAATTTTACCCAAAAAGTGTGTAATGTTACCAGAAAGACAAGCCTCAGGAAAAATGTGAAAGTTGCAATGTTCTCGGAAAGAAGACAACATTTGTAAAAGTAAGGTAAAATCATAATATTGCTGTTACACAAATGTAACATCACTAGAATGTGCAGTGTTACAGGGAAGAAAATGTGAAATTAATTTACAAAACATTAATGATACACGAAAAAAGACCAAATATTCAAAACATGTAAGAAATGTAATCATAAATGTAAAGAAAAATGTAACATTGTCATGTTACAGATGTAACGTCGCGAGAAGTTGTAGTGTTACGAAAAGAAAAACGTGAGAATTTCACCCAAAAAGTGTGTAATGTTTCAAGAAAGACGAGCCTCAGGAAAAATTCGAAAAATGCAATGTTACAAATTTACCGTCATGAAAAGTTGCAATGTTCTCAGAAAGAAGACATGACATTTATAAAAGTAAGGGGAAATCATAACATTGCTATGTTACAAATGTAACATCACTAGAATGTGCAGTGTTACAGGGAAGAAAATGAGAATTTCATTTAAAAAACATTAATGATACAAGAAAAAAGACCAAATATTGAGAACATGTAAGAAATGTAATCAAAAATGTAACATCATCATGTTACAGACGTAACATCGCGAGAAGTTGTGTTATGGGAAGAAAATGACAATTTCACACCAAAAATATGAAATGATGCAAGAAAAAAGTCCTAATAATGAAATTATTTAAGAAATTTTTAAGAAAAACGTAACATCGTCATGTTACCGATGTAACATGGCGAGAAGTTGTAGTGTTACGGAGAGAAAAACGTGAGAATTTTTACACAAAAAGTGTGTACTGTTTCAAGAAAGACGAGCCTCAGGAAAAATGTAATCTTCTTACAGGGAAGAAAATGAGAATTTGGTTTAAAAAACATTAATGATACAAGAAAAAAGACCTAATAGTGACGTAACATCGTCATAGCGAGAAGTTGTAGTATTACGGGGGAAAAAAACAAGAATTTTACCCAAAAAGTGTGTAATGTTACCAGATAGACAAGCCTCAGGAAAAATGTGAAAGTTGCAATGTTCTCGGAAAGAAGACAACATTTGTAAAAGTAAGGTAAAATCATAATATTGCTGTTACACAAATGTAACATCACTAGAATGTGCAGTGTTACAGGGAAGAAAATGTGAAATTAATTTACAAAACATTAATGATACACGAAAAAAGACCAAATATTCAAAACATGTAAGAAATGTAATCATAAATGTAAAGAAAAATGTAACATTGTCATGTTACAGACGTAACGTCGCGAGAAGTTGTAGTGTTACGAAAAGAAAAACGTGAGAATTTCACCCAAAAAGTGTGTAATGTTTCAAGAAAGACGAGCGTCAGGAAAAATTAGAAAAATGCAATGTTACATATTTACCGTCACGAAAAGTTGCAATGTTCTCAGAAAGAAGACACAATATTTATAAAAGTAAGGGGAAATCGTAACATTGCTATGTTACAAATGTAACATCACTAGAATGTGCAGTGTTACAGGGAAGAAAATGAGAATTTCATTTAAAAAACATTAATGATACAAGAAAAAAGACCAAATATTGAGAACATTTAAGAAATGTAATCAAAAATGTAACATCGTCATGTTACAGACGTAACGTCGCGTGAAGTTGTAGTGTTATGGGAAGAAAATGACAATTTCACACCAAAAATATGAAATGATACAAGAAAAAAGTCCTAATATTGAAATTATTTAAGAAATTTTAAAGAAAAACGTAACATCGTCATGTTACCGATGTAACATGGCGGGAAGTTGTAGTGTTACGGAAAGAAAAACGTGAGAATTTTTACACAAAAAGTGTGTAATGTTTCAAGAAAGACGAGCGTCAGGAAAAATGTAATCTTCTTACAGGGAAGAAAATTAGAATTTGGTTTAAAAAACATTAATGATACAAGAAAAAAGACGTAACGTAACATCGTCATAGCGAGAAGTTGTAGTATTACGGGGGAAAAAAACAAGAATTTTACCCAAAAAGTGTGTAATGTTACCAGAAAGACAAGCCTCAGGAAAAATTTGAAAGTTGCCATGTTCTCGGAAAGAAGACAACATTTGTAAAAGTAAGGTAAAATCATAATATTGCTGTTACACAAATGTAACATCACTAGAATGTGCAGTGTTACAGGGAAGAAAATGTGAATTTCATTTACAAAACATTAATGATACACAAAAAAAGACCAAATATTCAGAACATGTAAGAAATGTAATCATAAATGTAAAGAAAAATGTAACATTGTCATGTTACAGACGTAACGTCGCGAGAAGTTGTAGTGTTACGAAAAGAAAAACGTGAGAATTTCACCCAAAAAGTGTGTAATGTTTCAAGAAAGAGGAGCGTCAGGAAAAATTCGAAAAATGCAATGTTACATATTTACCGTCACGAAAAGTTGCAATGTTCTCAGAAAGAAGACACAATATTTATAAAAGTAAGGGGAAATCGTAACATTGCTTTGTTACAAATGTAACATCACTAGAATGTGCAGTGTTACAGGGAAGAAAATGAGAATTTCATTTAAAAAACATTAATGATACAAGAAAAAAGACCAAATATTGAGAACATGTAAGAAATGTAATCAAAAATGTAACATGGTCATGTTACAGACTTAACGTCGCGAGAAGTTGTAGTGTTATGGGAAGAAAATGAGAATTTCACACCAGAAATATGAAATGATGCGAGAAAAAAGTCCTAATATTGAGATTATTTAAGAAATGTTTAAGAAAAACGTAACATCGTCATGTTACCGATGTAACATGGCGGGAAGTTGTAGTGTTACGGAAAGAAAAACGTGAGAATTTTTACACAAAAAGTGTGTAATGTTTCAAGAAAGACGAGCGTCAGGAAAAATTTAATCTTACAGGGAAGAAAATTAGAATTTGGTTTAAAAAACATTAATGATACAAGAAAAAAGACGTAACGTAACATCGTCATAGCGAGAAGTTGTAGTATTACGGGGGAAAAAAAACAAGAATTTTACCCAAAAAGTGTGTAATGTTACCAGAAAGACAAGCCTCAGGAAAAATGTGAAAGTTGCAATGTTCTCGGAAAGAAGACAACATTTGTAAAAGTAAGGTAAAATCATAATATTGCTGTTACACAAATGTAACATCACTAGAATGTGCAGTGTTACAGGGAAGAAAATGAGAATTTCACTTAAAAAAACATTAATGATACAAGAAAAAAGACCAAATATTGAGAACATGTAAGAAATGTAATCAAAAATGTAACATGGTCATGTTACAGACGTAACGTCGTGAGAAGTTGTAGTGTTATGGGAAGAAAATGAGAATTTCACACCAGAAATATGAAATGATGCAAGAAAAAAGTCCTAATATTGAAATTATTTAAGAAACTTTAAAGAAAAACGTAACATCGTCAAGTTACCAATGTAACATGGCGGGAAGTTGTAGTGTTACGGAAAGAAAAACGTGAGAATTTTTACACAAAAAGTGTGTAATGTTTCAAGAAAGACGAGCGTCAGGAAAAATTTGAAAAATGCAATGTTACATATTTACCGTCACGAAAAGTTGCAATGTTCTCAGAAAGAAGACACGACATTTGTAAAAGTAAGGGGATATCATAACATTGCTATGTTACAAATGTAACATCACTAGAATGTGCAGTGTTACAGGGAAGAAAATGAGAATTTCACTTAAAAAACATTAATGATACAAGAAAAAAGACCAAATATTGAGAACATTTAAGAAATTTAATCAAAAATGTAACATCGTCATGTTACAGACGTAACGTCGCAAGAAGTTGTAGTGTTATGGGAAGAAAATGACAATTTCACACCAAAAATATGAAATGATGCAAGAAAAAAGTCCTAATGAAATTATTTAAGAAATTTTTAAGAAAAACGTAACATCGTCATGTTACCGATGTAACATGGCGGGAAGTTGTAGTGTTACGGAAAGAAAAACGTGAGAATTTTTACACAAAAAGTGTGTAATGTTTCAAGAAAAACGAGCGTCAGGAAGAATTCAAAAAATTGCATTGTTACATATTTACCGTCACGAAAAGTTGCAATGTTCTCAGAAAGAAGACACAATATTTATAAAAGTAAGGGGAAATCATAACATTGCTGTGTTACAAATGTAACATCACTAGAATTTGCAGTGTTACAGGGAAGAAAATGAGAATTTCATTTAAAAAACATTGATACAAGAAAAAAGACCAAATATTGAGAACATGTAAGAAATGTAATCAAAAATGTAACATCATAATGTTACAGACGTAACATCGCGAGAAGTTGTGTTATGGGAAGAAAATGACAATTTCACACCAAAAATATGAAATGATGCAAGAAAAAAGTCCTAATAATGAAATTATTTAAGAAATTTTTAAGAAAAACGTAACATCGTCATGTTACCGATGTAACATGGCGAGAAGTTGTAGTGTTACGGAAAGAAAAACGTGAGAATTTTACACAAAAAGTGTGTAATGTTTCAAGAGAGACGAGCGAAAGGAAAAATTAGAAAATTGCAAAGTTGCAAATTTACCTTCACGAAAAACTTTCATTGTTATGAGAAAGAAGACACGACATTTATAAAAGTGAGGGAAAATCATAACATTGCTACGTTACAGACGTTAGAATGTGCAGTGTTACAGGGAAGAAAATGTGAATTTAATTTACAAAACATTAATGATACACGAAAAAAGACCAAATATTGAGAACATGTAAGAAATGTAATCATAAATGTAAAGAAAAATGTAACATTGTCATGTTACAGACGTAACGTCGCGAGAAGTTGTAGTGTTATGGGAAGAAAATGACAATTTCACACCAAAAATATGAAATGATACAAGAAAAAAGTCCTAATATTGAAATTATTTAAGAAATTTTAAAGAAAAACGTAACATCGTCATGTTACCGATGTAACATGGCGGGAAGTTGTAGTGTTACGGAGAGAAAAACGTGAGAATTTTTACACAAAAAGTGTGTACTGTTTCAAGAAAGACGAGCCATAGGAAAAATGTAATCTTCTTACAGGGAAGAAAATGAGAATTTGGTTTAAAAAACATTAATGATACAAGAAAAAAGACCTAATATTGAGAACATGTAAGAAATGTAATCATAAATGTAACATTGTCATGTTACAGACATAACGTCGCGAGAAGTTGTGTTATGGGAAGAAAATGACAATTTCACACCAAAAATATGAAATGATACAAGAAAAAAGTCCTAATATTGAAATTATTTAAGAAATTTTAAAGAAAAACGTAACATCGTCATGTTACCGATGTAACATGGCGGGAAGTTGTAGTGTTACGGAGAGAAAAACGTGAGAATTTTTACACAAAAAGTGTGTACTGTTTCAAGAAAGACGAGCCTCAGGAAAAATGTAATCTTCTTACAGGGAAGAAAATGAGAATTTGGTTTAAAAAACATTAATGATACAAGAAAAAAGACCTAATAGTGAGCACATGTAAGAAATGTAAGGAAAAACGTAACATCGTCATAGCGAGAAGTTGTAGTATTACGGGGGAAAAAAACAAGAATTTTACCCAAAAAGTGTGTAATGTTACCAGAAAGACAAGCCTCAGGAAAAATTTGAAAGTTGCAATGTTCTCGGAAAGAAGACAACATTTGTAAAAGTAAGGTAAAATCATAATATTGCTGTTACACAAATGTAACATCACTAGAATGTGCAGTGTTACAGGGAAGAAAATGAGAATTTCACTTAAAAAAACATTAATGATACAAGAAAAAAGACCAAATAATGAGAACCTGTAAGAAATGTAACATGGTCATGTTACAGACGTAACGTCGCGAGAAATTGTAGTGTTATGGGAAGAAAATGAGAATTTCACACCAGAAATATGAAATGATGCAAGAAAAAAGTCCTAATATTGAGATTATTTAAGAAATGTTTAAGAAAAACGTAACATCGTCATGTTACCGATGTAACATGGCGGGAAGTTGTAGTGTTACGGAAAGAAAAACGTGAGAATTTTTACACAAAAAGTGTGTAATGTTTCAAGAGAGATGAGCGTAAGGAAAAATTAGAAAATTGCCAAGTTGTAAATTTACCTTCACGAAAAACTTGCATTGTTATGAGAAAGAAGACACGACATTTATAAAAGTGAGGGAAAATCATAACATTGCTACGTTACAGACGTTAGAATGTGCAGTGTTACAGGGAAGAAAATGAGAATTTCACTTAAAAAACATTAATGATACAAGAAAAAAGACCAAATAATGAGAACATGTAAGAAATGTAACATGGTCATGTTACAGACGTAACGTCGTGAGAAGTGGTAGTGTCATGGGAAGAAAATGACAAAGTACTAATATTGAGAATTATTAAGAAAAACGTAACATCATCATGTTACCAATGTTGCAGATGTAACGTCGCGAGAAAATGTAGTGTTATGGGAAGAAAATGAGAATTTCACACAAAAAATATGAAATGATAAAAGAAGAAAGACCTAATAAGATTATTTAAGAAATTTTTAAGAAAAACGTAACATGGCGAGAAGTTGGAGTGCTACAGAAAGAAAAATGTGAGAATTTTACACAAAAAGTGTGTAATGTTTCAAGAAAGACAAGCTTAAGGAAAAATTTTAAAGTTGCAATGTTCTCAGAAAGAAGACAACATTTATAAAAGTAAGGCATTGTACCTAATCAAGTGACTCCGGACCAGCAGTGTACCTAATCAAGTGACTGCGGACCAGCAGTGTACATAATCAAGTGACTCCGGACCAGCAGTGTACTTAATCAAGTGACTCCGGACCAGCAGTGTACCTAATCAAGTGACTCCGGACCAGCAGTGTACCTAATCAAGTGACTCCGGACCAGCGGTGTACCTAATCAAGTGACTGCAGACCAGCAGTGTACCTAATCAAGTGACCCCTGACCAGTGTACCTAATCAAGTGACTGCAGACCAGCAGTGTACCTAATCAAGTGACTATGGACCAGCGGTGTACCTAATCAAGTGACCCCCTGACCAGTGTACCTAATCAAGTGACCGCGGACCAGTGTACCTAATCAATTGACCGCGGAACAGTGTACCTAATCAAGTGACTGCAGACCAGCAGTGTACCTAATCAAGTGACTGCGGACCAGCAGTGTACCTAATCAAGTGACTCTGGGCCAGCAGTGTACTTAATCAAGTGACTGCGGACCAGCAGTGTACCTAATCAAGTGACTCCGGACCAGCGGTGTACCTAATCAAGTGACTCCGGACCAGCGGTGTACCTAATCAAGTGACTCCGGACCAGCGGTGTACCTAATCAAGTGACTCCGTACCGGCAGTGTACCTAATCAAGGGACTGTGGACCAGCAGTGTACCTAATCAAGTGACTGTGGACCAGCAGTGTACCTAATCAAGTGACTGCGGACCAGCGGTGTACCGAATCAAGTGACTCTGGACCAGCGGTGTACCTAATCAAGTGACTCCGGACCAGCGGTGTACCTAATCAAGTGACTCCGGACCAGCGGTGTACCTAATCAAGTGACTCCGGACCAGCGGTGTACCTAATCAAGTGACTCCGGACCAGCAGTGTACCTAATCAAGTGACTGCGGACCAGCAGTGTACCTAATCAAGTGACTCCGGACCAGCGGTGTACTTAATCAAGTGACTCCGGACCAGCGGTGTACCTAATCAAGTGACTGCGGACCAGCGGTGTACCTAATCAAGTGACTCCGGACCAGCGGTGTACCTAATCAAGTGACTCCGGACTAGCAGTGTACCTAATCAAGTGACTCCGGACCAGTGGTATACCTAATCAAGTGACTCCGGATCAGCGGTGTACCTAATCAAGTGACTCCGGACTAGCAGTGTACCTAATCAAGTGACTGCGGACCGGCAGTATACCTAATCAAGTGACCGCGGACCAGCGGTGTACCTAATCAAGTGACCCCTGACTAGTGTACCTAATCAAGTGACCGCGGACCAGTTTTCCCTGATCAAGTGATTGCGGACCATTGTACCTAATCAATTGACCGTGGACCAGTGTACCTAATCAAGTGACTGCGGACCGGCAGTGTACCTAATCAAGTGACCGCGGACCAGCGGTGTACCTATTCAAGTGACCTCTGACCAGTGTACCTAATCAAGTGACCGCGGACCAGTTTTCCCTGATCAAGTGATCGCGGACCAGTGTACCTAATCAATTGACTCCGGACCAGCAGTGTACCTAATCAAGTGACTGCGGACCAGTGTACTTAATCAAGTGACCATGGACCAGTGTACCTAATCAAATGTATGAAACATAGAGGTTTTTGTTTCATGTGTCTCTGACATTCCTACTGGGAGTTACCGGCAGTTTTGTCTGAGCAGGGTGCGGCCATCTTGAGACGGCAGCAGCGCAGCAGCATCAGCGCAGTGGTTCTTTGAGGGCTCATAAAATCCAAACCGGAGCAGTAATTAAAACTCATCAACTTTTAATCAGAAGGGTTCAATCTCTCTCCTGTGCTAATTTGAAGCTGACACGACAAACGCGCTCAGAGGAGATAATGTTTGAAAAATGGTGACTGTTCTTACACAACTTCTGTTTTGAAGGGGGAATTGCAAACTTCCTGTACGACATTCCTACTGGGAGTTACAGGCAGTTTTGTCCGTTTTCTTCCTAGGGGGCGCTAGAGTGCAATTTTGAGTTTTGGGGTTTGGTTTTTTGATTAGATCGCAATTTTCGCCAGTCCTGATGTGTGTGTCCAATAAGGTGAGTTTTGAAGCATGTTAAGGGGGTCAAATTACAGCTGAAAGGTGGCGGTATAATAATAATAAAAGGCTAGAAATACAATAAGGTCCTCTGTCCCAAAGGGACTCGCTCCCTAATAATAATAGTGGTAATGTTAGAAGAATAAATCTGTGTTGACTAAAAAGAAGTGAGCAGTAAAAACTGCTGTTTGGAATGTTCTACAGGCGGACTGTTCCGGAACAATGTTGGCGTGTAAGAAGTATCAAGTAAGTATATTTTAGTCCAAACTTGTGTGTGTGTGTGTGTGTGTGTGTGCGTGCGTGTGTGTGTGTGTGTGTGTGTGTGTGTGTGTGTGTGTGTGTGTGTGTGTGTGTGTGTGTGTGTGTGTGTGTGTGTGTGTGTGTGTGTGTGTGTGTGTGTGACAGTGAGGCGGTGACCTTTCCCATAATTCGTGAGTGTGTGCTGCAGGCTGACAGAGGATCTCCTTCACAGGCCAATAATTTGATTAGGCTAACATGTGTAGCATCAATAACCTGAGATGAGATGTTTGCAACATGAAGACGCCATGAAGGATCGCCGCGGCCGCACAAGGTAGGGCGACGATGATGACGAGGATGATGAAGATGACCTGCGTTATGTGTTGGATTATTTTTGTGCTTTTCCAGACTCTCGCCCATCCTGCTTTACAAACGGATATTTCCAGTCAATGCCTCATCTTTTTTAGTCCATTTTAATCTTCTTGAGTTCATTTCTAAATCAAGTGAAGATAGTTTCAATCCAAATTCTGATCTCACATCTCTTTAGGTCAGGGGTGCTCATTACGTCGATCGCGAGCTACCGGTCGATCTCGGAGGGTGTGTCAGTCGATCACCAGCCAGGCATTAAAAAAAATAGTCCTAAAAATGAGCGATCATAAATCTTCACTATGACGTCACTTTCGTCATTTGATTGACATTCACGGCACCCGAGGGTCTTCTGAGATGACGCTGGCTGCTGCCAGCTCATTAAAATTACCGACAGGAAGGCGAGAAACACTTTATTTCAACAGACTCTGGCGCCGTACCTGTCGTCAAAACTCCAAAGACCGACTGCACAGTTGCACAATAAAAGCGCTGCTTCATCCTGCTTGCGCTACCAAAATAAGAGTCTCAGAAAGCTGGCGTGCACAAGCTAGCAAGCTACGGACTGGAGTTTGCCAACAATGTATTTCTTGTAAAGTGTATACAAAGGAGTACGGAAGCTGGATAAATAATATGCCAAAAAGCAGCCACTTTCATGTGGTATTGGACAGAAAGGAGGACTTTTTTTCTCTTCCATTCAAAAATGCGGACGTTATCAGCACCACTGTCTGATTCCAATCAATGCAAGTCATCAGAATCAGGTAATACACCAACTTATATTCTTGTCTTCATGAAAGAAAGGAATCTATATGCGTTAAACATGCTTGTATTATCATTAAAAACCTTTAACTTGTTAACAATATTAACTATATGTGTTAAACATGCTTGTATTATCTTTAAACACCTTTAACTTGTTAACAATATTAATTATATGTGTTAAACATGCTTGTATTATCTTTAACCACCTTTAACTGGTTAACAATATTAACTATATGTGTTGAACATGCTTGTATTATCTTTAACCACCTTTAACTTGTTAACAATATTAACTATATGTGTTAAACATGCTTGTATTATCATTAAACACCTTTAACTTGTTAACAATATTAACTATATGTGTTAAACATGCTTGTATTATCATTAAACACCTTTAACTTGTTAACAATATTAACTATATGTGTTAAACATGCTTGTATTATCTTTAAACACCTTTAACTTGTTAACAATATTAACTATGTGTTAAACATTCTTGTATTATCATTAAACATCTTTAATGTATTAACAATATTAACTGTATGTGTTAAACATGCTTGCATTATCATTAAACATCTTTAACTTGTTAACAATATTAACTATATGTGTTAAACATGCTTGCATTATTTTTAAACACCTTTAACTTATTAACAATATTAACTATATGTGTTAAACATGCTTGTATTATCTTTAACCACCTTTAACTTGTTAACAATATTAACTATATGTGTTGAACATGCTTGTATTATCTTTAACCACCTTTAACTTGTTAACAATATTAACTATATGTGTTAAACATGCTTGTATTATCATTAAACACCTTTAACTTGTTAACAATATTAACTATATGTGTTAAACATGCTTGTATTATCATTAAACACCTTTAACTTGTTAACAATATTAACTATATGTGTTAAACATGCTTGTATTATCTTTAAACACCTTTAACTTGTTAACAATATTAACTATGTGTTAAACATTCTTGTATTATCATTAAACATCTTTAATGTATTAACAATATTAACTGTATGTGTTAAACATGCTTGCATTATCATTAAACATCTTTAACTTGTTAACAATATTAACTATATGTGTTAAACATGCTTGCATTATTTTTAAACACCTTTAACTTATTAACAATATTAACTATATGTGTTAAACATGCTTGTATTATCTTTAAACACCTTTAAGTTGTTAACAATATTAATTATATGTGTTAAACATGCTTGTATTATCTTTAACCACCTTTAACTTGTTAACAATATTAACTATAAGTGTTAAACATGCTTGTATTATCTTTAAAAACCTTGAACTTGTTAACAATATTAACTATGTGTTAAACATTCTTGTATTATCATTAAACATCTTTAATGTATTAACAATATTAACTGTATGTGTTAAACATGCTTGCATTATCATTAAACATCTTTAACTTGTTAACAATATTAACTATATGTGTTAAACATGCTTGCATTATTTTTAAACACCTTTAACTTATTAACAATATTAACTATATGTATTAAACATACTTGTATTTTCATTAAACACCTTTAATTTATTAACAATATTAACTATATGTGTTAAACATGCTTGTATTATCATTAAACACCTTTAACTTGTTAACAAAAACATATATTTCATAAATAAGTAAATATAAATGATATATATGAATGAGGTAGATCCCCACGACTTGATCAATTGAAAAGTAGCTCGCCTGCAGAAAAAGTGTGAGCACCCCTGCTTTAGGTTGACTAAATCTATTTTTAACCTGCTTAAATATGTCTTTCGTTTATTCCATATTATTTTAAATGAGTTTGAATCTACCACAAATCGATTTCATCCATCCATCTTCTTCCGCTTATCCGAGGTCGGGTCGCGGGGGCAGCAGCTTAAGCAGGGAAGCCCAGACTTCCCTCTCCCCAGCCACTTCGTCCAGCTCCTCCCGGGGGATCCCGAGGCGTTCCCAGGCCAGCCGGGAGAGATAGTCTTCCCAGCGTGTCCTGGGTCTTCCCCGCGGCCTCCTACCGGTCGGACGTGCCCTAAACACCTCCCTAGGGAGGCGTTCGGGTGGCATCCTGACCAGATGCCCGGACCACCTCATCTGGCTCCTCTCGATTTCCATTCTCCTTAAATCGGTTTGATTCTGTTTTTAATTTATTTCTAATCCATGGTTAATGTAATGTAATTTAGAATTGGTTTCAATCCAGTTTAGGTATTGTCAACTCTATTTTAAATATGTTTACACCTACCTAAATTGGTTTGAAACTACAATCTCTTAAATCTGCTTCAATGTATTTTAATTCTTCTTACATCTACCTAAATTGGTTTGAATATATTTATCTCTTAGATATAATTACATCTGTTTTAAAACTGCTTTTTTAAATCTGTTTGAATTGGATTTTAATTGACTTGAATCTATTTGTAATCGATTTTAATCGTCAATCTTTTAATGACAAGTCTTTTATGTAATTGAATTTATTCTAATTTAAATTATTTGATTTAAATTGACCTACATCTATTTGTGATTGTGGAGGTTTCCCTCCAGTGGGTTCCTCAGACCACCGCACTCTGCCACAAGAGCCCGGATCAGGGTTACAACACTTGTTTTATTTTCATCAATACAGTGCAGCTGTTTTGCTTTCCAGCAAAGTGTTTTCTGCGTCTCTCTCGCTTCCACTCCAGCTCCAACCGCGTGTCTCATCCCGGCTGCTGCTAATGAAGGCGACAGGTGATTAGACAACAAGGCCCACCTGGGCCATCCACTCACCTGTCGCTGTCTTCGAGGCCGGTCCTGGCACACCCCGTTCTGCAGTGATCTTCTTAAATCGATGTGTAATGTATTTAAATATATTTTTAGTATGTTCAAACCTATCTTAAATCCACATTTTTTTATCTCCTCAAATCCGTTTGAACACGTGTTTTTAAATTTACTTAAATCTATTTCTATTCGTTGTTTTCATCATCCCTTCTTTTAATCTCAATATATCTGTTTAAAATAGTTTAAAACATTTTTCAAAATTTACTTAAATTTGTTAGGTTTTTTAATGGACTTTAATCAATTTTTAATCACCTTTGGTGAATCTTTAATTTAATCGCTGTAATTATATTTAAAGTTAGTTTAAATCTGGTGTAGTCTTGTTAAATCTACAAACCCCAAAACCAGAATACAATGATTTGCAAATCCTTTTCAACACTTCAGAAAACCACTGTCAGTAACTACAGTTGGTCGCTACATCTGTAAGTGCAAGTTAAAACTCTACTATGCAAAGCGAAAGACATTTATCAACAACACCCAGAAACGCCGCCGGCTTCGCTGGGCCCGAGCTCATCTAAGATGGACTCATGCAAAGTGGAAAAGTGTTCTGTGGTCTGACGAGTCCACATTTCAAATTGTTTTTGGAAACTGTGGATGTGGTGTCCTCCGGAACAAAGAGGAAAAGAACCATCCGGATTGTTATAGGCGTAACGTTGAAAAGTCAGCATGTGTGATGGTATGGGGGTGTATTAGTACCCAAGACATGGGTAACTTACACAACTGTGAAGGCACCATTAATGCTGAAAGGTACATACAGGTTTTGGCGCAACGTTATCATGGACGCCCCTGCTTATTTCAGCAAGACAATATATTTAAAGCTAAAATTTTGGATTTTGTCACGTTGTACCCTCTTGGAAGTATACAAATTATTCTAATTGTACCAGCAAAATGGTTTATTTGTAACATCGTAACAATTTGAAAGCAGACCAATGCAAATACATTTTTACTGGCGTAGAAGCAACAAGTCGAGCCCACAAAAGATTGCGCCCGGCGTGATTTATCACGGCGGCGAAGGCGTCCGCGAGCATTTGGCGGCGTGATTAAACGCGTGCTGCGGCGCGGCAACAAAGCGCGCTAATGCAATATGGATTTGTGACATCTTAAATATCACACACTCCCCCTGGAATTTAGTTTTTCTCCACAGCCCGCCTTGGATGGAATTCTAAAACATATTTTTTCTTCTCATTTACGGGCGGACGATGAATCAAAATTAAGGCGGTGGCTGAAATATACATCAGTGCAAAATGAGACACACACACACACACACACACACATTTGTCTCCCCAGGCTTTATGTTGTTTGCACTTGATCACAATCTGCCATTTTGTTGATTCAATTACCTCAGAAGATTATAAAAATGTGTTTAACACCTGCTCTGCACTTCAAATGCTGCACAAACACATTTAAAATGTGAAATTGACTTCACTATGTTCTTTATTCCTCGTTTATTTCGCGGTGTTTTCGCTTGTTTCATTGTGTAGCTTCGCTAAAGGAAGTGCTTTTATTTTGACACCGGAGGTTTATTTTGAACTGTGGTAAAACAGGAAGTCGGTGCGATCTCGCTTACGAGACATTTACAGGGAGGTTTTTGACGTCGAAGAGTGTAAAAAAAAAAAAAAAAAAACACTTTTTAAACAGCTCATTCCTGGCTGAAAGGACATTAAGGTATGTAATTTCATCATAAATTATCATATTTTACTCGCTGAGTGTTAGACTGTGCTGCTGGTATTGACGTAATTGAACTGCTAGCTAAATGCTAAACCACTTCACGTATGCTAATTTAGTATGCTACAACAAGCCCTTAATTAGTCTCAAAGTAACAAATCACGTTTGTGCGATTATAGCTTTATATTTGTGATAAATGTAAAAGTTCCATACGAAATTGATATATTGTCAGTTTAAATGAAATTGCACTGCACTCTAATGCGCATGTGTCAAAATCTGGCACAAACACCTGGAAAAAACACCAAGAAATGTGTGCAATTTTTATTTTAAACCAAACAAAATGATGAAGTCCAGATTAATGGCTACAATGAGCACGTTTTTGCACGATACTGATAAAGCATTTTCCCTGGGGGCCGCCCCACTATTTGAGAAGCACTAGAATAATCTGATTTAAACTGAAAATATGATTTGTATTGGCCAAAATGCACAAAATGTGGCTTTTTTAAATTCTCATCTGAGCTTCATTTGAAGCAAAATGGTGATAAGTCACATTTAAAACCACAGCAGAATCTGTCAAAACAAGAATAAACTACAAAAAAATGAAGAGTTACAACTATACAGAGTATAGTATAGTATATATAAGAGTTACAACTATACATATATTATTTATAACACAGGTGTCAAACTCTAGGCCCGGGGGCCAAATCTGGCCCGCAAACACCTGAAAAACACCAAGAAATGTGTGCAATTTTTATTTTAAACCAAACAAAATGAGGAAGTCCAGATTAATGGCTACAATGAGTACGTTTTTGCATGATACTGATAAAGCATTTTCCCTGGGGGCCGCCCCACTATTTGAGAAGCACTAGAATAATCTGATTTAAACTGAAAATATGATTTGTATTGGCCAAAATGCACAAAATGTGGCTTTTTAAAATTCTCATCTGAGCTTCATTTGATGCATAATGGTGGTAAGTCACACTTGAAACCACAGTGGAATCTGTCAAAACAAGAATAAACTAAAAAAAAAATGAAGTTACAACTATACTGAGTATAGTATAGTATATATAAGAGTTACAACTATACTGTGTATATATTATCTATAACACAGGTGTCAAACTCAAGGACCGGGGGCCACATCTGGCCCGAAAACACCAAAAATGTGTGCAATTTTTATTTTAAACCAAACAAAATGATGAAGTCCAGATTAATGGCTACAATGAGCACGTTTTTGCACGATACTGATAAAGCATTTTCCTTGGGGGCCGCCCCACTATTTGAGAAGCACTAGAATAATCTGATTTAAACTGAAAATATGATTTGTATTGGCCAAAATGCACAAAATGTGGCTTTTTTAAATTCTCATCTGAGCTTCATTTGAAGCAAAATGGTTATAAGTCACATTTAAAACCACAGCGGAATCTGTCAAAACAAGAATAAACTACAAAAAAATGAAGAGTTACAACTATACAGAGTATAGTATAGTATATATAAGAGTTACAACTATACTGTATATATATTATTTATAACACAGGTGTCAAACTCTAGGCCCGGGGGCCAAATCTGGCCCGCAAACACCTGAAAAACACCAAGAAATGTGTGCAATTTTTATTTTAAACCAAACAAAATGAGGAAGTCCAGATTAATGGCTACAATGAGCACGTTTTTGCATGATACTGATAAAGCATTTTCCCTGGGGGCCGCCCCACTATTTGGGAAGCACTAGAATAATCTGATTTAAACTGAAAATATGATTTGTATTGGCCAAAATGCACAAAATGTGGCTTTTTAAAATGTTCATTTGATGCATAATGGTGGTAAGTCACACTTGAAACCACAGTGGAATCTGTCAAAACAAGAATAAACAAAAAAAAAAATGAAGAGTTACAACCATACTTGCCAACCTTGAGACCTCCGATTTCGGGAGGGGGGTGGTCGGGGTGGGACGGGGGCGTGGTTGGGGTCGTGGCTAAAAGGGGGGGGTATATTTACAGCTAGAATTCACCAAGTCAAGTATTTCATATATATATATATATATATATATATATATAAGAAATACTTGACGTTGAGTGAATTCTAGCTATATATACATACATATATATATATATATTTATTTTATTATATGTATGTATATATATATATATATATATATACTAGAGATGCGCGATTTGCGGGCACAACCGCGGAGTCCGCGGATTATCCGCGGATCGGGCGGATGAAATTAAAAAAAATTAGATTTTATCCGCGAGTCGGGTCGGGTCGGGCGGTTGAAATAAAAAAAAATTAGATTTTAAATAGATTCAGGCGGGTGGCAGTTAAACCAATTGGGAAATATATATACATAGTTAAATGTTGTTACCCACATACGAAAAACGAGCAGGCACCTGCTGCATATGCCACAACAGAAGAAAAAAAAGAAAAAGAGATGGACACTTTTACGGAGCGGAGAAGGGACGCCTCGCCGGGGTCCGGGACCGAGGCCCCTTCCCCCGAGAGGGCCCCACCGGGAGCCGTAGCTGAGGCGATCCGCGAGAAGGGCCCGACGCACGTCCAGGGTCACCACCGCACCGACACCCCGCCTCGTCCGCCTTCGCCGCGGCCGGCGTCACGCGCAGCTTACCTGCCCGCCACTCCCGTGGCCGGGGGCTCGTAACAGGGGTCACTCCGCGCGCTCTGCCCGCGCAGCTTACCTGCCCGCCACCCCTGTTGCCGGGGGCGCGTAACAGGGGTCACTCCACGCGCAGTGCGCTCACGAAAGGGGTGGGGCTCACCCTGGTTGATGTAGACAGCAGCTAGACGGTGGCCATGGAAGTCGGAACCCGCTAAGGAGTGTGTAACAACCCACCTGCCGAATCAACTAGCCCTGAAAATGGATGGCGCTGGAGCGTCGGGCACATACCTGGCCGTCGCCGGCAGCGAGACGTGCTTGGAGGTGCGCTCAGCGCGGCTCCCATATGATTGCGCACTGGTGTGCGTCTGGGTCGTGACAGCGTGGCACGCGAATGTCTGTGCTGCATTGGATCAGTCTCCTTTCTTTAACAGGCAAAAGCTTTATAACCTCACTAATGCCTTGCATCGTCTATATTAGATATATAACAACGGGCGGGTGCGGGCGGGTGCGGTTCTGATCAAATGTTACATCGGGTGGATGGCGGATGGTTGACGACCTTCTGATGCGGTTGCGGATGAAATAATTGCCTATCCGCGCATCTCTAATATATACGTATATATATATATATATTTTATTATATATATATATATGTGTGTATATATATATATATATATATATATATATATATATATATATATATATATATATATATATATATATATAATAAATACTTGAATTTCAGTGTTCATTTATTAACACATATACACACACATAACACTCATCTACTCATTGTTGAGTTAAGGGTTGAATTGTCCATCCTTGTTCTATTCTCTGTACCTATTTTTCTAACCATGCTGAACACCCTGTCTCTGATGATGCATTGATGTGTGGCACGCACAAAAGTGCTTTCATCAAATGCACTAGATGGCAGTATTGTCCTGTTTAAGAGTGTCACAACATTGCTGTTTACGGCAGACGAACTGCTTTATGGTATACAAAAAAGTGACTGCTGTTGTGTGTTGTTGCCACGCTGGGAGGACGTTAATGAAACTGCCTAACAATAAACCCATGAGGACCTGAGTCCGCCTGAATTTCGGGAGATTTTCGGGAGAAAATTTGTCCCGGGAGGTTTTCGGGAGAGGCGCTGAATTTCGGGAGTCTCCCGGAAAATCCGGGAGGGTTGGCAAGTATGGTTACAACTATACTGAGTATAGTATAGTATATATAAGAGTTACAACTATACTGTATATATATTATCTATAACACAGGTGTCAAACTCAAGGACCGGGGGCCACATCTGGCCCGCAAACACCAAAAATGTGTGCAATTTTTATTTTAAACCAAACAAAATGATGAAGTCCAGATTAATGGCTACAATGAGCACGTTTTTGCATGATACTGATAAAGCATTTTCCCTGGGGGCCGCCCCACTATTTGGGAAGCACTAGAATAATCTGATTTTGTCAGGACGTGGACTATGGAGTGGTTGTTTTCCCGAGATGCAAGTGAACTTGGACCGGACATGGCGTGAGGGTATTGACATCAATTATTTTTACACTAACAAAAAGGAACAAACAAAAGGCGCTCACAGCGGAGGTACAAAACGTGGCTATGAAAATAAAACACTCGCACGAAGGCAGAACTATGGAAAAAACAAAACTTGCAAACTATGGCCTGAATAAAGAGAACTTACTTGGAACAAAAAAAAGGACATGAAAAAGAGCAGCATGGATATCAACAAGGGTGTGTAGAGAGTGATGTCGCCAGAAAGACAGCCTGGCAACTCGAAGCTTATATAATAGTGACATGATTAGTGACAGCAGGTGCGTGACTCAAAATGTGAAAACGTCAGACAGGTGCGTGACATGAGGATGTGAACTAGGTGAAACTAATGGTTGCTATGGTGACAAAGCAAGGGAGTGAAACCAGGAACTAAAAAGTGTCCAAAAACCAAGCAAAACATAACTAAATAAAACATTATCACAGACATGACAGATTTAAACTGAAAATATGATTTGTATCGCTCAAAATGCACAAAATGTGGCTTTTTAAAATTCTCATCTGAGCTTCATTTGAAGCAAAATGGTGATAAGTCACATTTAAAACCACAGTGGAATCTGTCAAAACAAGAACAAACTACAAAAAAATGAAGAGTTACAACTATACCGAGTACAGTATAGTATATATAAGAGTTACAACTAAACTGTATATATATTATCTATAACACAGGTGTCAAACTCTAGGCCCGGGGGCCACATCTGGCCCGCAAACACCTGGAAATGATATGTGTAAATAAAATATTTCATATTTTCTCACTAAATGTCATGGATTTTTTTCATTTTGACCGAAAAAATATATGTACTGCTTGAAATTGCATGCCTTTTTAAACTTTAATAGACTTAGACTTAGACTTCCTTTTTATTGTCATTCAAATTTGAACTTTACAGCACAGAGAAGAACGAAATTTCGTTACATAAGCTCATGGTAGTGCAGGATAAAAAAGCAATAAGGTGCATATATAAATACATATAAATAATATATATATATAAAATAAATTAATATATATAAATAAATAAATAGATTACTGTACAGATAAATATATTGCACTTTTTCACATGCGTCAGTCTTACTTAATGATATCATATAAACCAACAATTACATCCAAATATAACGAAAACAAACAAAAAAAACAAACAAAAAAACACAACAAGTGCAAAACTTCATGAAGTACAAACCGAACAAAAAAAACAAAAGTAATATACACCTCACGGGATGATACAAAACAAATACATATATCATATTTTCCAAACATGTTTTTGTCTAAATAAAAATACTTAACTTTACAGAAAACTACCCATCAATCTAATAAAAATTACAATACATTGTCCGTTGTTCTTTACAGCATATTACTGTAAATTGAAAAAAAAAACGCTACTGTTTTTTGCGTGAATATTCTGTCAGTTTTTGACTATAAAATCTACGGTTGTTGTTTTTAACGGCGTATTACTGTCATTGGAAAGACGGTACATTTGTTTTTACGGTACAAAATCTGGCAGCTAAGTTGCCATAACTAAAAAGGAACTTTTACTGTTTTTCCATGAACAATAATAGTGTTGTAAAAACCAACGTACATTTAATAGTAAAATTTTCCGTTAAATTCCCCCCAAAAAACAGTGGTACTGTTTTTACATCATAAAATGTTGTAAAAAATTTTAAAAAATACAGTAAAATTTTGTAAATGTAAATTTTTTACTGGAAAATCGACAGTCTAATTAAAACTATTTATTAATGAATTAATTAATAAGGAAATCCAGAGGCAAATTCATTCATACACTGTTACAAGCGGCCCTCTGAACTGCCACGTGGCCTTCAATGAAAACCAGTTTTGACATCCCTGACCTAAAATAAGACAAACTTGTTCTTTATTCAAAGTTGACATAGCAATGCATTGAAAAAAAAAAATAGAATATAAAAAGTTTTATGCGCTGCTTGTTATGAAGCCTCAATTGGTCTTCTTGTGGAAGAATTGTACTTTTTTTCGTACAATTTTGCCCCCCTCCACACTGGTCACACTTATCAGTACACCATGTACCAAATAAAATTGCTTCGAGGTCGGAAAGCAAAACCAGAATTATTCCGTACATTAGGTTTTAAGGCGCATTGTCGAGTTTTGAGGGGGGGAAAACAGATTTTAAGTGCTCCTTATAGTCCGGAAAATACGGTATAATCCTCAATTTGTCCTCTTGTGGAAGAATTAGACTTATTTTTTCGTCCAATTTTGCAACATTCTGCTGCGTTTTCCTCAGCGTGGAAGCACAGCGTTCCTTTTTGAGGTTGTGCTGTTTCGGCCCCACCTTGAGGAGAGACCCCCCCCAGCCCCCCGGCCCCCATCCTGAGGTGACACTCATTGTTTGTGACTCCTCCATTTGTGTGCTTCCCGCCATTTACAGAACTTTTCTGCTGTTTGCAGCAAGTAATGGATTGTTTTTGTGGATGTGCTGAGAGGCCATTTATACATCAGCCCCCTCTCACAACCACAATTCACGGTGTTCAAATTAGTCTCAGCGTTTTGTTTTGGCTTATTTCTTTATTTATTTCTATCATTTTCCGCACGCCGACGAGCTCTCGCCGACTAAGTGACAAAGCAAGCGAATTTAATTGTTTGGAGTGGTGCTAATTAATGCACTAATGGCCGCATTTCATGGCGGCTAATGAAAATAAAACGTAGTTCCACACGCACGCCGCTTGTGGCCAATAGGGCGAGTAATTGTCGTAACGCGGCCTCTGTGATGTTTATGGAAATACCGTTTTCTCCACACTCTTTCAACGTTACATTCATACAAGCACTGTTTGTTTTATGTCGGTCCATGTTGTTATGACCTGATTGAAGGCCGAGTGACACTGCGTCCACGGGAAGTGATGGTTGTGCACATGGAAGATGGAAGGCGACTTGCTGGAGAACATTCAGTGTCAAAATGGTTTTAATTTTTTATTCCATTTCATTTTTTTCTATTGTTTAATTTTTAATGTTTTTAAATATTTTTAATTTAATTTTTAAATTGTATTTTTTTTATTTTAAACAACATTTTTTTAATTAAATTGTATTACTTTTATATATTTTTAAATTTTATTTGCATTTTTTTTAAATTTGTTAATTTAATTAGACAGTGTAGAGAAAACCCGCGCAAGCCCCCAAATTAGGGTTAGGGTACCAATGGTTGTGACACACACACTAGGTGTGGTGAAGTTTGTCGTCTGCATTTGGCCCGTCCCCTTGTTCGCCCCCTGCGAGGTGGGGGGAGCGCCCAGGCTAGGGTTGTAGAGTCTCAGGTTTGAAGCGCTTTATGTTGAACTTAGGCAGTTTTAACTCTTCAGTTGGTGCCTTTGGCGACCGTATACTGTGCAGTATATTTCCGTGGTTGGACGGCGTTGCGCGGTTGGGAGAGTGGCCATGCCAGCAACCTGAGGGTTCCTGGTTCGATCCCCAGCTTCTTCCAACCTAGTCACGTCCATTGTGTCCTTGAGCAAGACACGTCACCCTTGCTCCTGATGGGTTGTGGTTAGGGCCTTGCATGGCAGCTACCGCCATCAGTGTGTGAATGTGGAAATAGTGTCAAAGCGCTTTGAGTACCTTGCAGGTAGAAAAGCGCTATACAAGTATAACCCATTTACCATTTACCATTTACCTGTGGAAAAATACATGAAATGTAAAAAATTGTATTTCCTTTAATTATAAACTTCTCAGCTATCAAGGTGGAAAGGAAAATAAATGTCAACACAATCAATGTCAACAAAAAACCACATTGAGTACGTAACAATAAGCTCTTAAAATGAAGGTGCAAAAATAAGGAATATGTAAGAAATGCTTAATAAAGTGTAAGAAAATAGTCAACATAGAGAAACCTGAGAAAAACTATTTTCTGCAGGTTTAGTGCATACTTGCCAACCCTCCCGGATTTTCCGGGAGACTCCCGAAATTCAGCGCCTCTCCCGAAAACCTCCCGGGACAAATTTTCTCCCGAAAATCTCCCTCCAGCTCCATGCGGACCTGAGTGACTTGTCGACAGCCTGTTCACACGTCCGCTTTCCCACAATATAAACAGCTAATGATGGAGGGAGAGTTCTTGGTTTCTTATGTGGGTTTATTGTTAGGCAGTTTCATTAACGTCCTCCCAGCATGGCAACAACACCCAACAACAGCAGTCAAGTTTTCGTCTACTGTAAAGCAGTTCGTCTGCCGTAAACAGCAATGTTGTGACACTTTTAAACAGGACAATACTGCCATCTACTCTACATGCATATGTGACCCACCCATAATGTGTCACATTTTTGTGTTGATTTATTTATTTTATTTTGTGGTTTGAATTTGTTTTTGGAGCTGTCGTTACACATTTATCAGTATTCACATTGGTCAGTAGGGGGCAGTAGGGCGTTTCTTCCCAATTAAATGCTATCACCTGCAGACCGGAAGTGTCTTGTCATTCTGATGAGCGCGACCAGTCTGTGAACAATTGAAACGTCCTGTGTGCTTTTTCCTCCTGTATAACAGGTTAGTTTTGGTGAATCAACTCACTGAATAATATCCATGTGATCTTTATAAGTTTAAGTACACATTCTGATGGTGGAGCCTAACTCTAAAGTGTTTGTGAGTTGTAGTTTGTATTTGTGAATGAATCCAGTGCACAGCTGCAGTAATCAATTCAAAAAGGCGACGTGAGTGCGCAATGTTTATATAGGAACTTCTGATCCTAATTCAGACTCCCAAATTAGAGCTCCCGTTTTCTTATTGATTTTATAATGTATATTTGTATAATGTGTGTGTTCTGAAATAGTGACAGAGAATAGAACAAGGATGGACAATTCAACCCTTAACTCAACAATGAGTAGATGAGTGTTATGTGTGTGTATATGTGTAAATAATTGAACACTGAAATTCAAGGTTGGCAAGTATGGTTTAGTGGCAGGAAGTTACAGTTGTGCTCTAAAGCAGGGTTCCCCAACCTTTTTTCCACCAGGGACTGGTTTAATGTATGCATTATTTTCACGGACCTGCTCTCTACATATGGCAGATTAAAAACAGCAAAAAAAATTAGTCTTTGGCTACAATCCGGCACATTAAAGGCCTACTGAAATGCGATTTTCTTATTTAAACGGGGATAGCAGGTCCATTCTATGTGTCATACTTGATCATTTCGCGATATTGCCATATTTTTGCTGAAAGGATTTATTAGAGAATATCGACGATAAAGTTCGCAACTTTTGGTCGCTGATAAAAAAAGCCTTGCCTAGCAGACGAGTAGTGTGACGTCACAGGTTGTGGAGCTCCTCACATCTGCACATTGTTTACAATCATGGCCACCAGCAGCGAGAGCGATTCGGACCGAGAAAGCGACAATTTCCCCATTAATTTGAGCGAGGATGAAAGATTCGTGGATGAGGAAAGTGAGAGTGAAGGACTAGAGGGCAGTGGGAGCGATTCAGATAGGGAAGATGCTGTGAGAGGTGGGTGGTACCTGATATTCAGCTGGGAATGACTAAAACAGTAAATAAACACAAGACATATATATACTCTATTAGCCACAACACAACCAGGCTTATATTTAATATGCCACAAATTAATCCCGCATAACAAACACCTCCCCCCTCCCGTCCATATAACCCGCCAATACAACTCAAACACCTGCACAACACACTCAATCCCACAGCCCAAAGTGCCGTTCACCTCCCCAAAATTCATACAGCACATATATTTGATAATTTTTTTAAACAATTTTAACAATTAACATTTTTTTTTAGGGTTAGCGTTAGGGTTAGGGTTAGGGTTAGGGTTAGCGTTAGGGTTAGGGTTAGGGTTAGGGTAAAAAAAAATTAAAAAAGTTTAAAAAAAAAAAGTTTAAAAAAGTTACAAAAAGTTAAAAATATTTAAAAATATATATTTTTTAAATTTAAAAATTAAAAATTTTAAAAAAAATTAAAAATTTTAAAAAAAAATTAAAATTTTTAAAAAAAAATTAAAATTTTAAAAATGTTACAAAAAATTTAAAAAAAATTTAATTTTTTTTTAAAAAAATTAAAAAAACGTTAAAAAAATTTTAAAAATTAAAAAAAAAATGTTTAAGTTAAAACATGATTTTCAAGGTAAAAAATGATTTTCAAGGTAAAAAAAAAATTTCAAGGTAAAATTTTTTTTTCAAGGTTAAAAATGATTTTCAAGGTAAACAAATGATTTTCAAGGTAAAAAAAATTTTCAAGGTAAAATTTTTTTTTCAAGGTTAAATATGATTTTCAAGGTAAAAAAAAAATTTTCAAGGTAAATTTTTTATCAAGCGATCAAATGTTTGGAAGCCGCAGCTACATGCGTACTCACGGTACCGCATCTGCGCATCCAACTCAAAGTCCTCCTGGTAAGAGTCTCTGTTGTCCCAGTTCTCCACAGGCCAATGGTAACGCTTGACTGTCATCTTTCGGGAATGTAAACAAAGAAACACCGGCTGTGTTATCCGGCACAACAGTCAGGGGGTGCATTCTACGGCGGGGGTGCGTTATCCGGCACAACACCTGCCGCAATACACCGCTTCCCACCTGCAGCTTTCTTCTTTGCTGTCTCCATTGTTCATTGAACAAATTGCAAAAGATTCACCAACACAGATGTCCAGAATACTGTGGAATTTTGCGATGAAAACAGACGACTTAATAGCTGGCCACCATGCTGTCCCAAAATGTCCTCTACAATCCGTCACGTCACGCGCTGACGTCATCATACCGAGACGTTTTCAGCAGGATATTTCGCGCAAAATTCAAAATTGCACTTTAGTAAGCTATGTGTTGCAATGTTAAGATTTCATCATTGATATATAAACTATCAGACTGCGTGGTTGGTAGTAGTGGGTTTCAGTAGGCCTTTAACATTTGATATGTCCATTAATGTGCATTGTCCCATCTACTATAACAAAAGAGTTGTAATATACATCTATTAACAAGCTTATTGGTGTGTTTAGTGGGACAAGCGAAAGTTAATTTGAAGAAAATGCGGTAGTTTATAAATGAATTATTGTTTCTGTGCGGCCCGGTAGCAAATGCGTCCCCGGCCCGGTGGTTGGGGACCACTGCTCTAAAGGGTGAGCGTGGCTAAGATGATGTGGTATTAGACTTAGACTTCGACAAACTTTAATGATCCACAAGGGAAATTGTTCCACACAGTAGCTCAGTTACAAAGGATGGAAAGGATAAGGAGGGAATGGATAATGCCCACAAGGGCACAAAAAGAGGGCGAAAACAAAAGGTATAAAGTAGACTAAAAATGTACCATAGTAGCAATATAACATATATGTAATATTTACATATTATATGTACAGTATATAATATATACAGATATAGTATTATATTATATTTATATATAATATATACAATATGTAACAAATCCCAATTACCATGTACAATATTACAGTAGAGTGCTTTTAAAATAAATAAATAAATAAATAAAAAATCCCAAAAAGTGCCATACTGTCCAGGTGACGTTTTCTGTTTTAAACCAACATTTCTTATCAATTTAATTAATACTTTTTTATTTATTATTATTATTATTTTGCTCTCTTAAGCCCTCATTTTTATTTAAAAAAAAAGAAGTATTTTTTTATTTGTATTTGTATTTAAAAAATATATATATACATACAGTACAGGCCAAAAGTTTGGACACACCTTCTCATTCTTTATTTCCATGACTATTTACATTGTAGATTGTCACATCAAAACTATGAATGAACCCATGTGGAGTTATGTACTTCACAAAAAAAAAGATGAAATAACTGAAAACATGTTTTATATTCTAGTTTCTTCAAAATAGCCACCCTTTGCTCTGATTACTTTTTCGCACACTGCCGGCATTCTCTCCGTGAGCTTCAAGAGGTAGTCACCTGAAATGGTTTTCACTTCACAGGTGTGCTTGAAGCTCCTGGAGAGAATGCCAAGAGTGTGCAAAGTAGTAATCAGAGCAAAGGGTGGCTATTTTGAAGGAACTCGAATATAAAACATGTTTTCAGTTATGTCACCTTTTTTTGTTAAGTACATAACTCCACATGTGTTCATTCATAGTTTTGATGTGACAATCTACAATGTAAATAGTCATGAAAATAATCACATTGAATGAGAAGGTGTGTGTGTGTGTGTGTGTGTGTATATATATATACATACATATATACATATATATATATATATACATATATATATATATATATATATATATATATATATATATATATATATATATATTGATTACAGCCTATGACATTTAGCGTAAGTAAAAGTAAATCAAACTGAAAATAAAATACTAATTTCAAAGGGAGCAAACAGGAAGAGGTTTGCTGACCGCTTCCGTCACCTAGTGGCCTTTTATAGGTACTGCTGTGTTGCATATCATTTGTATGTTTATTTTTTTTATTTTAAATTCAATTGATGTTTGTTGTACTGTATATTGCACCGAATAACCACATTTCCTGCTTCTATGGTTATCGTCACACACACCCGATGCTCACCGAGTGCACTGCAAAAAGTCACTGTTCAAAAACAAGAAAAAAGACGAAAAAAAACTTAGCGGTATTTTATTTGAACTAAGCAAAATTATCTGCCCATAAAACAAGAAAATTTGGCTTGTCAAGACTTTCCAAAACAAGTAAAATTAGCTAACCTCAATGAACCCAAAAATACCTTTAAAATAAGTATATTCTCACTAATAACAAGTGCACTTTTCTTGATAGAAAAAAAAGAGACCTTTTTGCTCAATATGTTGAAAAATATTCTTAAATGAAGTAAATGCTAGTGCCATTATCTTGACATAATGATATGCGCTCGGCATTACATTTCTTGAAACCAGCAAACCTATACTAAAAACTAGTTTATTGTTATTAATGGAAGGCAACAAGGCAATCGCTTGTTACTCTCGGGGTCTCCTAGCCGCTCAGGCAAATCATATGGTCTAAAAATGCATTTTTCCATCAACAACATGATATCATCGCGCCAAGTGCGTGCTCTTTCAGTCAATTAGTGCGCATATATACAGCCCGGCCCCCGGCCAAATTTTTTTAATTGTAATTTTGAAGAATTTATCTGAACGTGCATGAACTATTTCTGTTCAAAATTGTTTGAAATATCAGTTTACCGTACTGTGCCAAATGTACTACTATATGAGTACGTATTTTCCATTGTTTCATTGAAAATAAAACAGCAAAGTCCATTCTGTTTTAATTATGAGACACAATTGTGTCAAAATCATAATTTTTTTTTTTCATGCTTCAAATAAAAATGATTACTTTATAAAAGTAGTTTTATACTTGTGAGTGTTGATGACACAGCTTTGCAACAGTTGGTATTCTAGTTTCAAGCATGTTTTACTCAATATAGGTCATCAAATCTCAGCAACAGGCTTTAATATCTTACTGAGATCATTTAGGAGCAAAACACTTAAAACAAGTAAAACAGTCTAACATCAAATCTGCTTAGTGAGAAGAATGATCTTATCAGACAGAAAATAAGCAAATATCACCCTTATTTGAGATATTTCATCTTACTTAGATTTCAGTTTTTGCAGTGTACCGGTTCGCCTTATTTTTATTTTTTTGTAACAGGCATGACGGCGCGTCGTCGTCATGCTATTTTTCAATATCCATCCATCCATCTTCTTCCGCTTATCCGAGGTCGGGTCGCGGGGGCAGCAGCCTAAGCAGGGAAGCCCAGACTTCCCTCTCCCCAGCCACTTCGTCCAGCTCCTCCCGGGGGATCCCGAGGCGTTCCCAGGCCAGCCGGGAGACATAGTCTTCCCAACGTGTCCTGGGTCTTCCCCGTGGCCTCCTACCGGTCGGACATGCCCTAAACACCTCCTTAGGGAGGCGCTCGGGTGGCATCCTGACCAGATGCCCGAACCACCTCATCTGGCTCCTCTCGATGCGGAGGAGCAGCGGCTTTACTTTGAGCTCCCCCCGGATGACAGAGCTTCTCACCCTATCTCTAAGGGAGAGCCCCGCCACCCGGCGGAGGAAACTCATTTCGGCCGCTTGTACCCGTGATCTTGTCCTTTCGGTCATAACCCAAAGCTCATGACCATAGGTGAGGATGGGAACGTAGATCGACCGGTAAATTGAGAGCTTTGCCTTCCGGCTCAGCTCCTTCTTCACCACAACGGATCGATACAGCGTCCGCATTACTGAAGACGCCGCACCGATCCGCCTGTCGATCTCACGATCCACTCTTCCCTCACTCGTGAACAAGACTCCGAGGTACTTGAACTCCTCCACTTGGGGCAAGATCTCCTCCCCAACCCGGAGATGGCACTCCACCCTTTTCCGGGCGAGAACCATGGACTCGGACTTGGAGGTGCTGATTCTCATCCCAGTCACTTCACACTCAGCTGCGAACCGATCCAGTGAGAGCTGAAGATCCTGGCCAGATGAAGCCATCAGGACCAAATCATCTGCAAAAAGCAGAGACCTAATCCTGCAGCCACCAAACCGGATCCCCTCAACGCCTTGACTGCGCCTAGAAATTCTGTCCATAAAAGTTATGAACAGAATTTATATTTTTCAATATATTGAGCAAAAAGGTCTTTTTTTTTTTTCTACCAAGAAAAGTGCACTTGTTATTACTGAGAATATACTTATTTGAAGGTATTTTTGGGTTCATTGAGCCTAGTTAATTTGACTTGTTTTTGAGAGTCTTGACAAGCTGAATTTTCTTGTTCTATTGGCAGATAATTTTGCTTAGTTCAAATAAAATACCCCTAATTTTTGTATTTTTTTTGTTGCTTTTGAACACTGACTTTTAGCATTTTTTTTTATTGTAGTTTTGAAGAATTTATCTGAATGTGCATGAACTATCTCTGTTCAAAATAGTTTGAAATGTTTAAATATTAACTGTCAGTTTACTGTACTGTGCCAACTGTACTACTATATGAGTACTTATTTTCTATTGTTTCATTGAAAATAAAACAGCAAAGTCCATTCTGTTTTAATTATGAGACACAATTGTGTCAAAATCATAATTTTTTTTTTTCATGCTTCAAATAAAAATGATTACTTTAAAAAAGTAGTTTTATACTTGTGAGTGTTGATGACACAGCTTTGCAACAGTTGATATTCTAGTTTCAAGCATGTTTTACTCAATATAGGTCATCAAATCTCAGCAACAAGCTGTAATATCTTACTGAGATCATTTAGGACCAAAACACTTAAAACAAGTAAAACACTCTAACATCAAATCTGCTTAGTGAGAAGAATGATCTTATCCGACAGAAAATAAGCAAATATCACCCTTATTTGAGATATTTCATCTTACTTACCGTAGATTTCAGTTTTTGCAGTGTACCGGTTCGCCTTAAGGTCTATTTAGGTGTACTGGAGAGGAGGCTACGCCGGATAGTCGAACCTCGGATTCAGGAGGAACAGTGTGGTTTTCGTCCTGGTCGTGGAACTGTGGACCAGCTCTATACTCTCGGCAGGGTCCTTGTGGGTGCATGGGAGTTTGCCCAACCAGTCTACATGTGTTTTGTGGACTTGGAGTAGGCATTCGACCGTGTCCCTCGGGAAGTCCTGTGGGGAGTGCTCAGAGAGTATGGGGTATCGGACTGTCTGATTGTGGCAGTCCGCTCCCTGTATGATCAGTGTCAGAGCTTGGTCCGCATTGCCGGCAGTAAGTCGGACACGTTTCCAGTGAGGGTTGGACTCCGCCAAGGCTGCCCTTTGTCACCCATTCTGTTCATAACTTTTATGGACAGAATTTCTCGGCGCAGTCAAGGCGTTGAGGGGATCTGGTTTGGTTCGCTGCAGGATTAGGTCTCTGCTTTTTGCAGATGATGTGGTCCTGATGGCTTCATCTGGCCAGGATCTTCAGCTCTCACTGGATCGGTTCGCAGCCGAGTGTGAAGCGACTGGGATGAGAGTCAGCACCTCTAAGTCCGAGTCCATGGTTCTCGCCCGGAAAAGGGTGGAGTGCCATCTCCAAGTTGGGGAGGAGACCCTGCCCCAAGTGGAGGAGTTCAAGTACCTCGGAGTCTTGTTCACGAGTGAGGGAAGAGTGGATCGTGAGATCGACAGGCGGATCGGTGCGGCGTCTTCAGTAATGCGGACGCTGTATCGATCCGTTGTGGTGAAGAAGGAGCTGAGCCGGAAGGCAAAGCTCTCAATTTACCGGTCGATCTACGTTCCCATCCTCACCTATGGTCATGAGCTTTGGGTTATGACCAAAAGGACAAGATCACGGGTACAAGCGGCCCAAATGAGTTTCCTCCGCCACCCGCTCTGTCATCCGGGGGGAGCTCAAAGTAAAGCCGCTGCTCCTCCACATCGAGAGGAGCCAGATGAGGTGGTTCGGGCATCTGGTCAGGATGCCACCCGAACGCCTCCCTAGGGAGGTGTTTAGGGCACGTCCGACCGGTAGGAGGCCGCGGGGAAGACCCAGGACACGTTGGGAAGACTATGTCTCCCGGCTGGCCTGGGAACGCCTCGGGGTCCCACAGGAAGAGCTGGACGAAGTGGCTGGGGAGAGGGAAGTCTGGGCTTCCCTGCTTAGGCTGCTGCCCCCGGGACCCGACCTCGGATAAGCAGAAGAAGATGGATGGATGGACGGTTCGCCTTATTTTTATTTTTTTGTAACAGGCATGACGGCGCGTCGTAGTCATGCCATTTTTCAACGTATTGAGCAAAAAGGTCTCTTTTTTTTTTTTCCTACCAAGAAAAGTGCACTTGTTATTACTGAGAATATACTTATTTTAAGGTATTTTGGGGTTCATTGAGCCTTTGAAAGTCTTGACAAGCTGAATTTTCTTGTTCTATTGGCAGATAATTTTGCTTAGTTCAAATAAAATACCCCTAATTTTTGTATTTTTTTTTTCTTGCTTTTGAACACTGACTTTTAGCATTTAGGACCAAAACACTTCAAACAAGTAAAACACTCTAACATCAAATCTGCTTAGTGAGAAGAATGATCTTATCAGACAGAAAATAAGCAAATATCACCCTTATTTGAGATATTTCATCTTGCTTAGATTTCGGTTTTTGCAGTGTGGAAGTCGCGTCCGATTTTTGCGGCACATTTTTCCGGAAAATGTCAGCCTCTGACGAGGACCTGCTCTGTCGCCATGACAACGGACGACGGTGTCCACGGCGGCGTCCTGACAGTGCGAGGGCACGGAAGGAGGAAGGCGTCTGGGGATTTTGTTTTACGTTTCTGTCTCCTCCTCCTCCAGCACTCTATCCAGGATCCAATCAATCTGCCGCCTATTAAGGCTGTTAATTGATAATGCATACTAATTAGGCGGGGCGCGCTTGCTTGGGAGGCTCTGAGGAGGTAATGGTAGGCAGCGCTCCAAATGGACTCCAAAACAGTCTGTGCCAGGTAGAAATTCATTAGCTGGATAGATTGGAGGAGTGGGGGGAGGACATGAGGGTGGAGGGGGTTTCAATACCAACTTTTTTTTTTCGTTCTCCGCCTCCCTCAGATTGTTCTTTTTCAATATGATACAAGAATTCCATCAAAATAATCAATACATGCCGGGGGAACTCGCAGCAAACTTTTAATTCCATCACAACTAGATATCCAACGTGCACATTAAGGATGTACTGATATCAGATATCTGTCCGATATCAGCAAAAACAAAACAAGTATCAGATTGCAGGTAAAATGTGCGATACAAGCAGTCCTACAGCCGGTTAACGTCGAAATGTCCTTCAGTGAGAACGCGATGTCTTCTATTTTAGTCAAGTTATTTGCAAAATTTATAGGAGCTCGCCGCTACACGACAGCCGAGCACACAATAGCACACCAGCTAAACACGCGTAATAATAATTGGACAATAAAACAGACCAATTCAGGGTCTGCATCCTCGTCATAACCTTGTTGGCCAAATAGAAGCCACCTCGTTGGTCTATGTCAGCATACTTGCCAACCTTGAGACCTCCGATTTCGGGAGGTGGGGGGCGGGGGCGTGGTTAAGATATATATATAAATAATAAATACTTAACTTTCAGTGAATTCTAGCTATATATATATATATATATATATTTATATATATATATATATATATATATATATATATAAAATGAATACTTGAATTTCAGTGTTCATTTATTTACACATATACACACACATATAACACTCATCTACTCATTGTTGAGTTAAGGGTTGAATTGTCCATCCTTGTTCTATTTTCTGTCACTATTTCAGAACACACACATTATACAAATATACATTATAAAATCAATAAGAAAACGGGAGCTCTAATTTGGGAGTCTGAATTAGGATCAGAAGTTCCTATATAAACATTGCGCACTCACGTCGCCATTTTGTATTGATTACTGCAGCTGTGCACTGGATTCATTCACAAATACAAACTACAACTCACAAACACTTTAGAGTTAGGCTCCACCATCAGAATGTGTACTTAAACTTATAAAGATCACATGGATATTATTCAGTGAGTTGATTCACCAAAACTAACCTGTTATACAGGAGGAAAAAGCACACAGGACTTTTCAATTGTTCACAGACTGGTCGCGCTCATCAGAATGACAAGACACTTCCGGTCTGCAGGTGATAGCATTCAATTGGGAAGAAACACCCTACTGCCCCCTACTGACCAATGTGAATACTGATAAATGTGTAATGACAGCTCCAAAAACGAATTCAAACCACAAAATAAAATAAATAAATCAACACAAAAATGTGACACATTATGGGTGGGTCACATATGCATGTAGAGTAGATGGCAGTATTGTCCTGTTTAAAAGTGTCACAACATTGCTGTTTACGGCAGACGAACTGCTTTACGGTAGACACTGTTGTTGTGTGTTGTCAACACGTCACTCAGGTCCGCATGGAGCTGGAGGGAGCGTGGCCTCCAGCTCCGCCTGAATTTCGGGAGTTTTTCGGGAGAAAATTTGTCCCGGGAGGTTTTCGGGAGAGGCGCTGAATTTCGGGAGTCTCCCGGAAAATCCGGGAGGGTTGGCAAGTATGCATTATGTGTCAAAGGTGTCAAAGTGGTTTTCACTGAGGGCCACATGGCAGTTATGTTTGGCCCCACAGGGCGCGTCTAACAGTGAATACTATTATTACACCATTTTTTAATGCATTTTATTAGTTTTTAACTAAAATGTACCAAAAAACATGGTAAGTTGCAATCATTTCACCTCCAAATGTAGTGTATATTACTGTAAATGGAAAAACAGTGCTGCTGTTTTTATGGTAAAAGAAAAAAAAAAGGCAGCTCAGTTGCCAGACTTTTACTGTAAAATGTATAGAGATGTCCGATAATGGCTTTTTTGCCGATATTCCGATATTGTTCAACTCTTAATTACAGATTCCAATATCAACCAATACCGATATATACAGTCGTAAAATTAACACATTATTATGCCGGATTTTGTTGTGATGCCCCGCTGGATGCATTAAACAATGTAACAAGGTTTCCCAAAATAAATCAACTCAAGTTATGGAAAAAAATGCCAACATGGCACTGCCATATTTATTATTGAAGTCACAAAGTGTTTTTTGTTTTTTTTAACATGCCTCAAAACAGCAGCTTGGAATTTGGGACATGCTCTCCCTGAGAGAGCATGAGGAGGTTGGGGAGGGCGGGGTTGAGGTGTGTGTGTGTGTGTGGGTGGGGTAGGTGGTAGCGGGGCATGTAGCGTCCCGGAAGAGTTAGTGCTGCAAGGGCTTCTGGGTATTTGTACTGTTGTGTTTGTGTTGTGTTACGGTGCGGATGTTCTCCTGAAATGTGTTTGTCATTCTTGTTTGGTGTGGGTTCACAGTGTGGCGCATATTTTTAACAGTGTTAAAGTTGTTTATACGGCCACCCTCAGTGTGACCTGTATGGCTGTTGACCAAGTATGGATGGCATTCACTTGTGTGTGAAAAGCCGTAGATATTATGTGATTGGACCGGCACGCAAAGGCAGTGCCTTTAAGGTTTATTGACGCTCTGTACTTCTCCCTACGTCCGTGTACCACTCCGTACAGCGGCCTTTTAAAAAGTCATACATTTTACTTTTTGAAACCGATATTACATTTTAAAGCATTTATCGGCCGATAATATCGGCAGCCCAATATTATCGGACATCTCTATATATTACTGTAAATGGAAAAACAGTACAGCTGTTTTTATGGTAAAAAAAAAAAAAAAAAAAAAAAAGGCAGCTCAGTTGCCAGAATTTTACTGTAAAATGTACATTTGTTTATTTTACTGTAAATGAAAACTGCAATTTTACAGTAAACATTTTTTACTATTTATTTATTTTTTGTAGATTTTTCGGTGTATTACTGTA
>NC_084558.2:49055827-49173327 GCF_033978685.3 Nerophis lumbriciformis | reverse complement strand
CCATCCACAAGCTTCTGCTTGACCACTTGACCACTCCTCTTGACTAAATTGGTGCAGTTCAGCTAAATTTGTTGGTTTGCTGACTTGGACTTTTTTCTTCAGCATTGTCCACACGTTTAAGTCAGGACTTTGGGAAGGCCATTCTAAAACCTTCATTCTAGCCCGATTTAGCCATTCCTTTACCACTTTTGACGTGTATTTGGAGGTCATTGTCCTGTTGGAACACCCAACTGCGCCCGAGACCCAACCTCCAGCAATATGTTTGTCCCATTCATTTCAATGGGCATTTCGTGGAAATTTGGGAATTTTGCGAAAAGCGGGAATTTTTTGCAAAATGTTAAAAGACTTGAATGTTCTGAATGATTTGAAATGGTTGGTGTTGCAATTTTTCCAATCGGTCGAGAAACGTTAATGTAGTAACATTTTTTATTAAGAAATGGTATTAAGGAATTCCAGGAATTTTGGGAAAAGCGGGAATTCTTCCAGTTCAAAAAACAACTTTCTTTTTTTTTTGTCCTGATTAAGAGGAATGTTTTGACAATGGAACGGTTGAAAAATGTGGGAGGAGTAGTCGCCAGAAAAAAGGGTGAAAAAAGGGGTTTTAAAAAACGGAATTTGTCATGTCTTTGTGATCATGTTTTGTTTTAGTCATGTTCGGTTTTGTTTTTGGACTTTTTGTGCACTTTTGTTTGTTTTGTCACCATAGCAACCATTAGTTTTCACCTGTCACGTCACGCACCTGTTTCACGTTTTGAGTCACGCACCTGTTTTCACTAATCATGTCTGTAGTATTTAAGTTCATTGTTTTCAGTTTGTCTTTCTGGCGACATCCGCATTCTTACCCCTGACACTCTACTTCATGCTCAGTTCACGCTGCTTTCTTCATAGTCCATGACAAGTCAATTTTTGTTTATTAATGCCACAGTTAGTGTTTTTGTTTCATTGTTCATAGTTTCTGCCGTTGTGCAAGTTTTTTTGTTTATAGTCAAGTTTTGTACTTCCGCCCTTGTGCGCGCCTTTTGTTTCTTTTTTTGAATATTAAAAATAAATCATGTACTCCCCTTCACGCCACGTATGGTCCAAATCATTTGCACCACGGGAGAACAAATCACGCCATAGTTCCAGTTAGTGATGGGTCCGGCAACACCGATGCATCGGCGCATGCGTCGAGCTCATAGAGCGAAACCCTGTGTCGGTGCGTGTACCGCTTTTAGAAAGTCACGTGACCGATCATGAGCTGTTTTGGTCACGTGACCGATACGCGAACTGTGCCCTGTGAGCGGGTCTTTTCTACAGCTGTAGAAATAATAACTAAGAAGAGACGACTGAAGTGTTGATAACAACCAAACTTAACCCCCCCCCCCTCTATATCCCACACCCCGGATTGTAAATAATGTAAATAATTCAATGTATATACTCTGATGATTAACTTGTGTGATGACTGTATTATGATGTTAGTATATATCTGTATCATGAATCAATTTAAGTGGACCCCGACTTAAACAAGTTGAAAAACTTATTGGGGTGTTACCATTTAGTGGTCAATTGTACGGAATATGTACTTCACTGTGCAACCTACTAATAAAAGTCTCAATCAATCAATGAAAGAAATCGTCTAAAATTGAATACGTTGGAAAAACTGTTTTTTTTTTTTAAATAAAAATGTGTAAAAAATTAATATAAAAAAATCCCAGTCAACAAGCATCCTCATTCACAACACATTCTCTTAGATTTCCATGTTATTATACATTATTGACTGTATCTAAAAAAGATAAAAATATATTTTTATTTAAATGAAGATCCATCCATCCATCCATCTTCTTCCGCTTATCCGAGGTCGGGTCGCGGGGGCATCAGCCTAAGCAGGGAAGCCCAGACTTCCCTCTCCCCAGCCACTTCGTCCAGCTCCTCCCGGGGGATCCCGAGGCGTTCCCAGGCCAGCCGGGAGACATAGTCTTCCCAACGTGTCCTGGGTCTTCCTCGTGGCCTCCTACCGGTCGGACATGCCCTAAACACCTCCTTAGGGAGGCGCTCGGGTGGCATCCTGACCAGATGCCCGAACCACCTCATCTGGCTCCTCTCGATGCGGAGGAGCAGCGGCTTTACTTTGAGCTCCCCCCGGATGGCAGAGCTTCTCACCCTATCTCTAAGGGAGAGCCCCGCCACCCGGCGGAGGAAACTAATTTCGGCCGCTTGTACCCGTGATCTTGTCCTTTCGGTCATAACCCAAAGCTCATGACCATAGGTGAGGATGGGAACGTAGATCGACCGGTAAATTGAGAGCTTTGCCTTCCGGCTCAGCTCCTTCTTCACCACAACGGATCGATACAGCGTCCGCATTACTGAAGACGCCGCACCGATCCGCCTGTCGATCTCACGATCCACTCTTCCCTCACTCGTGAACAAGACTCCGAGGTACTTGAACTCCTCCACTTGGGGCAAGATCTCCTCCCCAACCCGGAGATGGCACTCCACCCTTTTCCGGGCGAGAACCATGGACTCGGACTTGGAGGTGCTGATTCTCATCCCAGTCGCTTCACACTCAGCTGCGAACCGATCCAGTGAGAGCTGAAGATCCTGGCCAGATGAAGCCATCAGGACCAAATCATCTGCAAAAAGCAGAGACCTAATCCTGCAGCCACCAAACCGGATCCCCTCAACGCCTTGACTGCGCCTAGAAATTCTGTCCATAAAAGTTATGAACAGAATCGGTGACAAAGGGCAGCCTTGGCGGAGTCCAACCCTCACCGGAAACGTGTCCGACTTACTGCCGGCAATGCGAACCAAGCTCTGACACTGATCATACAGGGAGCGGACCGCCACAATCAGACAGTCCGAAACCCCATACTCTCTGAGCACTCCCCACAGGACTTCCCGAGGGACACGGTCGAATGCCTTCTCCAAGTCCACAAAGCACATGTAGACTGGTTGGGCAAACTCCCATGCACCCTCAAGGACCCTGCCGAGAGTATAGAGCTGGTCCACAGTTCCACGACCAGGACGAAAACCACACTGTTCCTCCTGAATCCGAGGTTCAACTATCCGGCGTAGCCTCCTCTCCAGTACACCTGAATAGACCTTACCGGGAAGGCTGAGGAGTGTGATCCCACGATAGTTAGAACACACCCTCCGGTTCCCCTTTTTAAAGAGAGGAACCACCACCCCGGTCTGCCAATCCAGAGGTACTGCCCCCGATGTCCACGCGATGCTGCAGAGTCTTGTCAACCAAGACAGCCCTACAGCATCCAGAGCCTTAAGGAACTCCGGGCGGATCTCATCCACCCCCGGGGCCTTGCCACCGAGGAGCTTTTTAACTACCTCAGCAACCTCAGCCCCAGAAATAGGAGAGCCCACCACAGATTCCTCAGGCACTGCTTCCTCATAGGAAGACGTGTTGGTGGGATTGAGGAGGTCTTCGAAGTATTCCCTCCACCGATCCACAACTTCCGCAGTCGAGGTCAGCAGAACACCATCCGCACCATACACGGTGTTGGTAGTGCACTGCTTCCCCTTCCTGAGGCGGTGGATGGTGGTCCAGAATCGCTTCGAAGCCGTCCGGAAGTCGTTTTCCATGGCTTCCCCGAACTCCTCCCATGTCCGAGTTTTTGCCTCCGCGACCGCTGAAGCCGCACACCGCTTGGCCTGTCGGTACCTGTCCGCTGCCTCAGGAGTCCCATGAGCCAAAAGAACCCGATAGGACTCCTTCTTCAGCTTGACGGCATCCCTCACCGCATGAAGATATGAAATAATCCTAAATGAAATACAATGACTTGGTTTATATTATTGTATATACTAGGTCATAAAATCAGTGTCAGTTGAGTCGGTCCATAGGTTGCCTGTAGGGATTTTTAATGTCCAGCAGATGTCAGTATTTAGTGACACAGTATCGACACAGTATCAATACAGTTTTGCAATGTGTCGAAACGCTTCATGACGCCTCATCAACCCATCACTAGTTCCAGTCATGACAGAATTTTGGGAATTCCTGGGGGAAAAAATTTACTTGGAAAAATGATAGTTTGAATGTCCAGGATGAGTGGAATGTGTTGAAGGTGGAATGGTTTGAATCGGTTGAAAAATGTGGAAATGGTGCAAGTTTGAAAAATGGCCAATTCATTTTGAATGGGAAAAATGTCCTGGAATTCTGGGAAATCTGAGAATTTTTGGAATTTGTCAAGGGAAAGCCTGCGATTCCCAAATAGGCTGAACACTTTGAAGTTGGAACGCTTTGAATCGGGTGAAAAATGTGGAAGGTAGAGCGCGGCAAAATGTGGAGAAGAAGAAGAAGAAAGAAACAATAAGTCAACAATTCAGTGATTTTGATTGATTATTATTTTTGAGCAATGACAGTTTTAAAGAACAAAACTTAGTGATTTCGGAGTCAACGTTGCAACTTTTTCTGTGTGCTCTTTAACTCCATTCATTTGGATGTTTTCTAAAGTTGTATATTTACATTCTGGACACCGCTAGTTTAGGGCTTTTAGCTCACTGGCTTGCGCTGACCGCTGGTTCGAAGCCAGACTGCGTGGACGACAAAGCTCCACCGCAGACGCCCGAGTGGAATTGAATCCGCCTCATTAGCCGCTCAGACGTGGTAACGAGCATTGGTCACGTTACAATCATGAAATTATACGTCCCTGAAAATAAATGCACGTGGACGCCGCGCGAGAGTTTGTCGTATCGGCCGCAAATATTCACAATTAGCGGCGCCAATTATCAGATGGTTTCAGCAATCAGTCTGGAAATGGGCTGCTTTGCATATTTGCATAATGAGGAGATTGCTGGGGAAAATTGTGTTCATTGCTTTGTGGAGAATGTCATGAATTTGATGGCCGCTGGGAGGACGCAGCTTTGAAGCCAAATAAGCGCTAAAATGGACACATGGACAATTATTGTTTGCTTTTTTTTCCCCTCGTCTTCCAGCAATGAATAAATCATATACAAAGTTCATTTATTTCAACAGTGAATCCTCGTTTATCACTGTTAATTAACTCTAGGCCTGACAGCGGTGAAGTATTATTTATAAATCATATATTTTTATAGTTAGAGCAGGAAAAACCTGTTTATGACATTTTAAGTGCAGTTTTTAACATTGTGAGAACTTCTAGACCAGGGGTGCTCACACTTTTTCTGCAGGCGAGCTACTTTTCAATTGATCAAGTTGTGGGGATCTACCTCATTCATATATATCATTTATATTTACTTATTTATGAAATATATGTTTTTGTTAACAAGTTAAAGGTGTTTAATGATAATTCAAGCATGTTTAACACATATAGTTAATATTGTTAATACATTAAAGGTGTTTAATGATAATACAAGTATGTTTAATACATATACTTAATATTGTTAACAAGTTAAAGGTGTTTAAAGATAATGCAAGCATGTTTAACACATATAGTTAATATTGTTAACAAGTTAAAGGTGGTTAAAAATAATCCAAGCATGTTTAACACAAATAGTTAATATTGTTAACAACTTAAAGGTGGTTAAAGATAAAACAAGCATGTTTAACACAAATAGTTAATATTGTTAACAACTTAAAGGTGGTTAAAGATAAAACAAGCATGTTTAACACAAATAGTTAATATTGTTAACAACTTAAAGGTGGTTAAAGATAAAACAAGCATGTTTAACACATATAGTTAATATTGTTAACAACTTAAAGATGGTTAAGGATAATACAAGCATGTTTAACACATATAGTTAATATTGTTAACAAGTTAAAGGTGTTTAAAGATAATACAAGCATGTTCAACACGTATAGTTAATATTGTTAACAACTTAAAGGTGGTTAAAGATAATACAAGCATGTTTAACACATATAGTTAATATTGTTAACAAGTTAAAGGTGGTTAAAGATAATACAAGCATGTTTAACACATATAGTTAATATTGTTAACAAGTTAAAGGTGGTTAAAAATAATACAAGCATGTTTAACACAAATAGTTAATATTGTTAACAACTTAAAGGTGGTTAAAGATAAAACAAGCATGTTTAACACATATAGTTAATATTGTTAACAACTTAAAGGTGGTTAAAGATAAAACAAGCATGTTTAACACATATAGTTAATATTGTTAACAACTTAAAGGTGGTTAAGGATAATACAAGCATGTTTAACACATATAGTTAATATTGTTAACAACTTAAAGGTGGTTAAAGATAATACAAGCATGTTTAACACAAATAGTTAATATTGTTAACAACTTAAAGGTGGTTAAAGATAAAACAAGCATGTTTAACACATATAGTTAATATTGTTAACAACTTAAAGGTGGTTAAGGATAATACAAGCATGTTTAACACATATAGTTAATATTGTTAACAAGTTAAAGGTGTTTAAAGATAATACAAGCATGTTTAACACAAATAGTTAATATTGTTAACAACTTAAAGGTGGTTAAAGATAAAACAAGCATGTTTAACACATATAGTTAATATTGTTAACAACTTAAAGGTGGTTAAGGATAATACAAGCATGTTTAACACATATAGTTAATATTGTTAACAAGTTAAAGGTGTTTAAAGATAATACAAGCATGTTCAACACATATAGTTAATATTGTTAACAACTTAAAGGTGGTTAAAGATAATACAAGCATGTTTAACACATATAGTTAATATTGTTAACAACTTAAAGGTGGTTAAAGATAATACAAGCATGTTTAACACATATAGTTAATATTGTTAACAACTTAAAGGTGGTTAAGGATAATACAAGCATGTTTAACACATATAGTTAATATTGTTAACAAGTTAAAGGTGTTTAAAGATAATGCAAGCATGTTTAACACATATAGTTAATATTGTTAACAAGTTAAAGGTGGTTAAAAATAATACAAGCATGTTTAACACAAATAGTTAATATTGTTAACAACTTAAAGGTGGTTAAAGATAAAACAAGCATGTTTAACACAAATAGTTAATATTGTTAACAACTTAAAGGTGGTTAAAGATAAAACAAGCATGTTTAACACAAATAGTTAATATTGTTAACAACTTAAAGGTGGTTAAAGATAAAACAAGCATGTTTAACACATATAGTTAATATTGTTAACAACTTAAAGGTGGTTAAGGATAATACAAGCATGTTTAACACATATAGTTAATATTGTTAACAACTTAAAGGTGGTTAAAGATAATACAAGCATGTTTAACACATATAGTTAATATTGTTAACAAGTTAAAGGTGGTTAAAGATAATACAAGCATGTTTAACACATATAGTTAATATTGTTAACAAGTTAAAGGTGGTTAAAGATAATACAAGCATGTTTAACACAAATAGTTAATATTGTTAACAACTTAAAGGTGGTTAAAGATAAAACAAGCATGTTTAACACAAATAGTTAATATTGTTAACAACTTAAAGGTGGTTAAAGATAAAACAAGCATGTTTAACACAAATAGTTAATATTGTTAACAACTTAAAGGTGGTTAAAGATAAAACCAGCATGTTTAACACAAATAGTTAATATTGTTAACAACTTAAAGGTGGTTAAAGATAAAACAAGCATGTTTAACACATATAGTTAATATTGTTAACAACTTAAAGGTGGTTAAAGATAAAACAAGCATGTTTAACACATATAGTTAATATTGTTAACAAGTTAAAGGTGTTTAAAGATAATACAAGCATGTTTAACACATATAGTTAATATTGTTAACAAGTTAAAGGTGGTTAAAGATAATACAAGCATGTTTAACACATATAGTTAATATTGTTAACAAGTTAAAGGTGGTTAAAAATAATACAAGCATGTTTAACACAAATAGTTAATATTGTTAACAACTTAAAGGTGGTTAAAGATAAAACAAGCATGTTTAACACAAATAGTTAATATTGTTAAAAACTTAAAGGTGGTTAAGGATAATACAAGCATGTTTAACACATATAGTTAATATTGTTAACAACTTAAAGGTGGTTAAAGATAATACAAGCATGTTTAACACAAATAGTTAATATTGTTAACAACTTAAAGGTGGTTAAAGATAAAACAAGCATGTTTAACACATATAGTTAATATTGTTAACAACTTAAAGGTGGTTAAGGATAATACAAGCATGTTTAACACATATAGTTAATATTGTTAACAAGTTAAAGGTGTTTAAAGATAATACAAGCATGTTCAACACATATAGTTAATATTGTTAACAACTTAAAGGTGGTTAAAGATAATACAATCATGTTTAACACATATAGTTAATATTGTTAACAAGTTAAAGGTGGTTAAAGATATTACAAGCATGTTTAACACATATAGTTAATATTGTTAACAAGTTAAAGGTGGTTAAAAATAATACAAGCATGTTTAACACAAATAGTTAATATTGTTAACAACTTAAAGGTGGTTAAAGATAAAACAAGCATGTTTAACACAAATAGTTAATATTGTTAACAACTTAAAGGTGGTTAAAGATAAAACAAGCATGTTTAACACATATAGTTAATATTGTTAACAACTTAAAGGTGGTTAAAGATAAAACAAGCATGTTTAACACATATAGTTAATATTGTTAACAAGTTAAAGGTGTTTAAAGATAATACAAGCATGTTCAACACATATAGTTAATATTGTTAACAACTTAAAGGTGGTTAAAGATAATACAAGCATGTTTAACACATATAGTTAATATTGTTAACAAGTTAAAGGTGGTTAAAGATAATACAAGCATGTTTAACACATATAGTTAATATTGTTAACAAGTTAAAGGTGGTTAAAAATAATACAAGCATGTTTAACACAAATTGTTAATATTGTTAACAACTTAAAGGTGGTTAAAGATAAAACAAGCATGTTTAACACAAATAGTTAATATTGTTAACAACTTAAAGGTGGTTAAAAATAAAACAAGCATGTTTAACACATATAGTTAATATTGTTAACAACTTAAAGGTGGTTAAGGATAATACAAGCATGTTTAACACATATAGTTAATATTGTTAACAAGTTAAAGGTGTTTAAAGATAATACAAGCATGTTCAACACATATACCGTAGTTAATATTGTTAACAACTTAAAGGTGGTTAAAGATAATACAAGCATGTTTAACACATATAGTTAATATTGTTAACAAGTTAAAGGTGGTTAAAGATAATACAAGCATGTTTAACACATATAGCTAATATTGTTAACAAGTTAAAGGTGGTTGAAGATAATACAAGCATGTTTAACACATATAGATTCCTTTCTTTCATGAAGACAAGAATATAAGTTGGTGTATTACCTGATTGTGATGACTTGCATTGATTGGAATCAGACAGTGGTGATGATAACGTCCGCATTTTCGAATGGCGGAGAAAAAAAGTCCTCCTTTCTGTCCAATACCACATGAAAGTGGTTGGTTTTTGGCATCTTATTTGTCCAGCTTCCGTACTCCTTTGTATACACTTTACAAGAAATACATTGTCGGCAAACTCCGTAGCTTGCTAGCTTGTGCACGCCAGCTTTCTGAGACTCTTGTTTTGGTAGCGCAGGCAGGATGAAGCAGAGCTTTTATTGTGCAACTGTGCAGTCGGTCTTTGGAGTTTTGACGACAGGTACGGCGCCAGAGTCTGTTGAAATAAAGTGTTTCTCGCCTTCCAGTCGGTAATTTTAATGAGCTGGCAGCAGCCAGCGTCATCTCAGAAGACCCTCGGGTGCCGTGAATGTCAATCAAGTGACGAAAGTGACGTCATAGTGAAGATTTATGATCGCTCATTTTTAGGACTATTTTTTTAATGCCTGGCTGGTGATCGACTGACACACCCTCCGCGATCGACCGGTAGATCGCGATCGACGTAATGAGCACCCCTGTTCTAGACATTGAATAACATCATTACTCTCCTTTAATCCAATGTAGTAATGCTGCCTGAGGCTGAGCCAATCACAGGCCACGATACTGAACAGCGCGCTCTGATTGGCTTGGTCTCATCTAGTGGCCAATACTACTGTTATATTGATATTTTTACTTCATTTATTCATTTTTATGCATAATTTAGGCCCAAAATATGTCAAATATGCATGAATAAATGGCAATAAGAGTGAAGCGGCATACTTGGAAACGCCATTTGGTGAAAAAGAACTCTTTAAATCTACAGCAGGCCTGGGCAAAATAGGGCCCGCGGGCCACATGCGGCCCGTTAAAGATTTTCAATCCGGCCAGGATTGAATGTTTACAAGATCAATCTTGTCATATTAAAACAAAACAAAAATCTTAATATTAGAGTGAAAATCGAAATGTTTTCCAGGAATTTTTAAATACCATTTATCAATTAAAAATGTTACTACTTCAACATTTCTCAACCGTTTTGAAAAATTCCAACACCAACCATTCAGAACATTCTAATTTTTTTAGCACTTTCAAAATAATTCCCGCTTTTCCCAAATTCCCAAATTTCCATGAAATTACCAAATTTCCATGAAATTCCTTTTGAAATGAATGGGAAATTTTTCCAAGTTGCACAATTCCCACATTTTTCAAGCTATTCAAACCATTCCAACATAAACACATTCCACTCATCCTGGACATTCAAACTAACACTTTCCCAAGTTCCAAACCAAATTTCAGTTTTCCTGGAAAACTCTTCAACATTCAAACCATTCCAACATTTAAACTATTTTTACATTCATGCTACATCCTGTCAGCATTTCACTTCAACTTCAGCATTCTTCTACTTCTTCTTCTCCAGATTTTGCCGCGCTCTACCTTCCACATTTTTCACCCGATTCAAACCGTTCCAACTTCAAACTGTTCAGCTTATTTTGGAATCGCAGGCTTTTTCTTGAAAAATTCCAAAAATTCCCAGATTTCCCAGAATTCCAGGTTTTCCGGGACATTTTTCCCATTCAGAATGAATAGGCCATTTTTCAAACTTCCAACATTTCCACAATTTTCAACCGATTCAAACCATTCCACCTTCAACATATTCCACTCATCCTTGACATTCCAAACTATCATTTTTCCAAATTCAAAAAAATTCCCACAATTCCCTTTTTTTAAACCCCTTTTTTGACCCTTTTTTCTGGCAACTACTCCTTCCACATTTTTCAAACTACTTCAACCGTTCCACCGTCCAAACATTCCTCTTAATCAGGACAAAAAACAAGGGTGTTTTTTGTCCTGGAAAAATTCCCGGTTTTCCCCAAATTCCTGGAATTCCTTAATACCATTTCTTGATTTAAAAAATGTTACTACTTTAACATTTCTCGACCGATTGGAAAAATTGCAACACCAACCATTTCAACTCATTCAGAACATTCTAGTCTTTTAACATCTTCCAAAAAATTCCCGCTTTACCCCAAATTCCCAAATTTCCATGAAATTCCCAATTGAAATGAACGGGACATTTTTCTAAGTGCCACAATTCCCAAATTTTTCATCCGATTCAAACTGTTCCAAAATATTCAGCCTGTTCAAAATTGTGTGCTCTCCTTCAACAATTTAAAAAAATTCCCGGATTTCCAAGAATTCCTAGTTTTCAGGGACATGTTCCCCATTCAAAATGAATTATACATTTTTTAAACTTCCACAATTCGCACATTTTTCATCCAATTCAAACCGTTGCAACTTCAAACTGTTCAGCCTATTTGGGAATCGCAAGCTTTCCCTTGACAAAGTCAAAACATTTCCAGATTTCCCAGAATTCCATTCAGAATGAATAGGCCATTTTTCAAACTTCCAACATTTCCACAATTTTCAACTTATTCAAACCATTCCACCTTCAAAATATTCCACCATCCTGTACATTCAAACTATAATTTTTCCAAATAAAAAAAAAATTCCTTTTTCTAACCCCTTTTTTGACCCTTTTTTCTGGCGACCACTCCTCACATTTTTCAACCCACTTCAACCGTTCCACTGTCCAAACATTCCTCTTAATCAGGACAAAAAAACCAACGTTGTTTTTTGAACTGGAAAAATTCCCGGTTTTCTCGAAATTCCTGGAATTCCTTAATACCATTTCTTAATTAAATATGTTACTACTTTAACATTTCTCGACCGATTTGAAAAATTGCAACACCAACCATTTCAACTCATTTAGAACATTAAAGTCTTTTAACATTTTCCCAAAAATTCTCGCCTTTCCCCAAATTCCCATGAAATTCCCAATTGAAATGAACGGGACATTTTTCTAAGTGCCACAATTCCCAAATTTTTCATCTGATTCAAACGGTTCCAACTCCAAAATATTCAGCCTGTTCAAAATTGTGTTCTCTCCTTCAACAATTAAAAAAAAATCCCGGATTTCCAAGAATTCCCAGTTTTCAGGGACATGTTCCTCATTCAAAATGAATTGTAAATTTTTTAAACTTCCACAATTCGCACATTTTTCATCCAATTCAAACCGTTGCAACTTCAAACTATTCGGGAATCGCAAGTTTTCTCTTGACAAAGTCAAAACATTTCCAGATTTCCCAGAATTCCAGGTTTTCCGGGACATTTTTCCCATTCAGAATGAATAGGCCATTTTTCAAACTTCCAACATTTCCACAATTTTCAACCGATTCAAACCATTCCACCTTCAACATATTCCACTCATCCTTGACATTCAAACTATCATTTTTCCAAATTCAAAAAAATTCCCACAATTCCCTTTTTTTAAACCCCTTTTTTTACCCTTTTTTCTGGCAACTACTCCTTCCACATTTTTCAAACTACTTCAACCGTTCCACCGTCCAAACATTCCTCTTAATCAGGACAAAAAACAAGGGTGTTTTTTGTCCTGGAAAAATTCCCGGTTTTCCCCAAATTCCTGGAATTCCTTAATACCATTTCTTAATTAAAAAAATGTTACTACTTTAACATTTCTCGACCGATTGGAAAAATTGCAACACCAACCATTTCAACTCATTCAGAACATTCTAGTCTTTTAACATCTTCCAAAAAATTCCCGCTTTACCCCAAATTCCCAAATTTCCATGAAATTCCCAATTGAAATGAACGGGACATTTTTCTAAGTGCCACAATTCCCAAATTTTTCATCCGATTCAAACTGTTCCAAAATATTCAGCCTGTTCAAAATTGTGTGCTCTCCTTCAACAATTTAAAAAAATTCCCGGATTTCCAAGAATTCCTAGTTTTCAGGGACATGTTCCCCATTCAAAATGAATTATAAATTTTTTAAACTTCCACAATTCGCACATTTTTCATCCAATTCAAACCGTTGCAACTTCAAACTGTTCAGCCTATTTGGGAATCGCAAGCTTTCCCTTGACAAAGTCAAAACATTTCCAGATTTCCCAGAATTCCATTCAGAATGAATAGGCCATTTTTCAAACTTCCAACATTTCCACAATTTTCAACTTATTCAAACCATTCCACCTTCAAAATATTCCACCATCCTGTACATTCAAACTATAATTTTTCCAAATAAAAAAAAAATTCCTTTTTCTAACCCCTTTTTTGACCCTTTTTTCTGGCGACCACTCCTCTCACATTTTTCAACCCACTTCAACCGTTCCACTGTCCAAACATTCCTCTTAATCAGGACAAAAAAACCAACGTTGTTTTTTGAACTGGAAAAATTCCCGGTTTTCTCGAAATTCCTGGAATTCCTTAATACCATTTCTTAATTAAATATGTTACTACTTTAACATTTCTCGACCGATTTGAAAAATTGCAACACCAACCATTTCAACTCATTTAGAACATTAAAGTCTTTTAACATTTTCCCAAAAATTCTCGCCTTTCCCCAAATTCCCATGAAATTCCCATTGAAATGAACGGGACATTTTTCTAAGTACCACAATTCCCAAATTCTTCATCCGATTCAAACTGTTCCAACTCCAAAATATTCAGCCTGTTCAAAATTGTGTGCTCTCCTTCAACAATTTTTAAAAATTCCCGGATTTCCAAGAATTCCCAGTTTTCAGGGACATGTTCCCCATTCAAAATTAATTGTACATTTTTTAAACTTCCACAATTCGCACATTTTTCATCCGATTCAAAGAGTTCCAACTTCAAACTGTTCAGCCTATTCGGGAATTGCAAGCTTTCCCTTGACAAAGTCAAAAAATGTCCAGATTTCCCAGAATTCCAGGTTTTCCAGGACATTTTCCCATTCAGAATTAATAGGCTATTTTTCAAACTTCCAACTTTTCCACAATTTTCAACCGATTCAAACCATTCCACCTTCAAAATATTACACCATTCTTGACATTCAAACTATCATTTTTCCAAATAAAAAAAAAATTCCCTGAATTCCCTCTTTTTCTAACCCCTTTTTTGACCCCTTTTTTCTGGCGACTACTCACATTTTTCAACCCACTTCAACTGTTCCACTGTCCAAACATTCCTCTTAATCAGGACAAAAAAATCAACGTTGTTTTTTGAACTGGAAAAATTCCCGGTTTTCTCGAAATTCCTGGAATTCTTTAATACCATTTCTTAATTAAATATGTTACTACTTTAACATTTCTCGACCGATTTGAAAAATTGCAACACCAACCATTTCAACTCATTTAGAACATTCAAGTCTTTTAATATTTTCCCCAAATTCTCGCTTTTCCCCAAATTTCCCATTGAAATGAACAGGACATTTTTCTAAATACCACAATTCCCAAATTCTTCATCCGATTCAAACTGTTCCAACTCCAAAATATTCAACCTGTTCAAAATTGTGTGCTCTCCTTCAACAATTTTTAAAAATTCCCGGATTTCCAAGAATTCCCAGTTTTCAGGGACATGTTCCCCATTCAAAATGAATTGTCCATTTTTTAAACTTCCACAATTCGCACATTTTTCATCCGATTCAAAACGTTCCAACTTCAAACTGTTCAGCCTATTCGGGAATCGCAGGCTTTCCCTTGATATTGTGTGTGTGTGCCATAAAAATAGAGGTTTATTTGACCTAAAGTGCATGAAACATAATTTATCATTCATATCCACGTATAGACCTGAAGTTGATTTAGGCGTTGAACAGTAAAATTAAAAAATATATTGGATCCCCAAGAATTGTAGAACTGTCATAGCTTTAAAAATAGTAATGAATTAAAATCAATGGTGTTATGAATTATTGACCTATTTAAGGTTTAAATTACTTCATATCAAATATTCTACTTTGGAAATATTTTTTTTAATGTTTTTGCCATTAAAAGTTTTTTTTTGTTTTTTTTAACAAAAATGCCATAAAACATCAAATGATAGATGTGGATTTGATCTAAAGATTCAAGCATTGATAGTAAAAAAAATATTAATTCAAATGTATGACTTATTTTTGAGACTTTTACACATTTTTTTGAATCTGCCTTTTCTCAAAAATAATAATAAATAAAAATTAATATTGTTATAAATTGTTGATCTATTTAAGGCTTCTCAAAGATTCCACGTAGACATTTTTTGGGGGGGAAATATTGCACATTTTGTTTTTGCCATTAAAAACTGGATTTTTTTACCAAAAAGGCCAAAAAAACATTACAAAAATCTAACTTTATACAGACTGATGGACCTGAATTTGATCCAGAGATTGAAGCATTGAAAGTAAAAAAATAAATGAAAATGTATGACTTATTTTTGACACTTTTATCAATGGGACCCTTTCGGATCCCTTGTGTTTTTGAAAATGTAATTTCTTAAAAATAATAATGGATAAAAATTAATATTGTTATAAATTGTTGATCTATTTAAGGCTTCTCAAAAATTCCACGTAGACATTTTTTGGGGGGAAAAGATTGCACATTTTGTTTTTGCTATTAAAAACAGAATTTTCTTTACCAAAAAGGCAAAAAAAAAACATTTAAAAAATCCAACTTTATACCGACTGATGGATCTGAAATTGACCTAGAGATTCAAGCATTGAAAGTAAAAACATTAATTAAAATGTATCACTTATTTTTGACACTTTTATCAATGGAGCCTTTTTGGGTCCCTTGTTTTTTTTTAAACTGTCATTTCTCAAAAATAATAATGAATAAATATTATATTGTTATAACTTGTTGATCTATTTAAGGCTTCTCAAAAATTCCACGTAGACATTTTTGGGGAAAAGATTGCACATTTTGTTTTTGCCATTAAAAACAGGATTTTCTTTACCAAAAAGGCCAAAAAAAAAACATTTAAAAAATCCAACTTTATACCGACTGATAGATCTGAATCTGATCTAGAGATTCAAGCATTGAATGTAAAAAAAATTCATGAAAATGTATGACTTATTTTTGACATTTTTATCAATGGGGCCCTTTTTTTGAAAATGTAATTTCTCAAAAATAATAATGGATAAAAATGTATGTTGTTATAAATTGTTTATCTATTTAAGGCTTCTCAAAAAAATTTTGGGGGGAAAAGATTGCACATTTTGTTTTTGCCATTAAAAACAGAATTTTCTTTACCAAAAAGGCAAAAAAAAAAAATTTTTAATCCAACTTTATACCGACTGATATATCTGAATCTGATCTAGAGATTCAAGCATTGAAAGTAAAAAAAATAAAAATAAAACGTATGACTTATTTTTGACACTTTTATCAATGGGGCCCTTTTGTGTCCCTTGTTTTTTTCCATTTCTCAACAATAATAATGAAAATATATAAATAAAAATTAATATTGTTATAAATTGTTGATCTATTTAAGGCTTCTCAAAAATTCCACGCATACATTTTTTTGGGGGAAAAAGATTGCACATTTTGTTTTTGCTATTAAAAACAGAATTTTCTTTACCAAAAAGGCACAAAAAAAAAAAAATTTAATCCAACTTTATACCGACTGATGGATCTGAAATAGACCTAGAGATTCAAGCATTGAAAGTAAAAACATTAATTAAAATGTATGACTTATTTTTTACACTTATATCAATGGGGCCCTTTTGGATCCCTTTATTTTTTTTTAAACTGTCATTCCTCAAAAATAATAATGAATAAATATTAATATTGTTATAAATTGTTGATCTATTTAAGGCTTCTCAAAAATTCCACATAGACATTTTTTTGGGGAACAATTTTGTTTTTGCCATTAAAAACAGGATTTTCTTTACCAAAAAGACAAACATTTTTATTTTTTTAAATCCAACTTTATACCGACTGATGGATCTGAATTTGATCTAGAGATTAAAGCATTGAAAGTAAAAAAATTAATGAAAATATATGACTTATTTTTGACACTTTTATCAATGAGGCCCTTTTGGATCCCTTGTTTTTTTTTTTTAAACTGTCATTTCTCAAAAATAATAATGAATACAAATTAATATTGTTATAAATTGTTGATCTATTTAAGGCTTCTCAAAATTTCTACATAAACATTTTTTTGGGGAGAAAAATTGTTTTTGCCATTAAAAACAGGATTTTCTTTACCAAAAAGGCAAAAAAAAAACATTTAAAAAAAATCCAACTTTATACCGACTGATAGATCTGAATCTGATCTAGAGATTCAAGCATTGAATGTAAAAAAATAAATGAAAATGTATGACTTATTTTTGACACTTTTGAAACTGTCATTTCTCAACAATAATAATGAAACTATATAAATAAAAATGTATATTATTATAAATTGTTGATCTGTTTAAGGCTTCTCAAAAATTCCACGTAAACATTTTTTTGGGGAGGGAAAATATTGCACAATTTGTTTTTGCCAATAAAAACAGGATTTTCTTTACCAAAAAGGCCAAAAAAAACTTTTAAAAAAATTGAACTTTATTCCGACTGATGGATCAGAAATTGACCTAGAGATTTAAGTGTTGAAAAAAAATATATAAATTACTTATTTTTTAAAATTGTTATGACTTCCTGGACCAACCTTGAAGGAAGCCCTAAAGGTAAAAAATAAATAAAAAAATTATACATTTGTTTTGAAAATTCACAATATAAAAATGGCCCTCGCATGCGTTGATTTTTCAGTGTGCGGCCCTCAGTGGAAACGGTTTGGACAAGCCCTGCCCTAAACGTTGTCTAGCACGGCTCTGAAGGCACGGGGAAGTGAGGCCATGTTTTTGTCTGCAAATGAGTCATTGCAGTGGCAGCAAAAAGCAACATTGTGAGAACAAGCTCCTCCCCTCTGTGAGGGAAGGTCATGTGTGGACATCCATTCCAGTCCCCAAAGCAGACACGGACATTTATAACTGTCTCGCTGCTCACCCGTTAGCCCGTTATGGATGCCCCCCTCCCAAACCCCTGGCCGGTGATTTGTTTAATCCGTGGAAATGGTTCCCGGCGCCGTGTAAACAAGCCAAGTGCGGAATGAAGGCGGCCGGCCGAGCGTGGCGGGGCGGCCCTATTTGTCAGGGGCCCTTCATAAAACACGCCGGAGATGTGATGGCTTCATTTTACGCAGAGGGCAAAAGGCTCAAACACTTTTAACCACGTCTACACCCCTCCCCCTTTGGAGGAGAGAGACACGCTTACTAAATGCTCCAAATTCACTCATCTTCTCGTCCATATTGGAGGATGGATTTACCTAAGTACTCAACTGCAGAGAGTGCCAGGTGGGGGACAAAATGTTCATTTGAGGGTTTTTTTTTGTTCAAGTGTATGACGGCGTGAAATCTGATTAATATTCTAGAAATAATATAATTATTGTGTGAATGCTCCAAAACATTCACACAAATGGTTTTCTACACCAAAATGTATCTATTTATTCAACTTCTTCTTCTCCAGATTTTGGCGCGCTCTACCTTCCACATTTTTCACCCGATTCAAACCGTTTCAACTTCAAGCTATTCAGCCTATACGGGAAAATATAATGACATTGAACTTTGAGTGTAAACATAACTTGGCCCTAAAGAAATTAACTATTAACTGAAAATCGCAAGAAGAAGTTATTGGGAATAAAAAGATTCTGGGGAAGTTATGTGATAAACAGGAGGAAAATGTTAGAATAATTATGTATATATTATCACAATAACTTTACGCTTAAGGGCTGTTGCTATAAATTATTGTAAATTGTGCTGAAGTGTTTTTTTCTATCTGTGCAAGGACAAAACTTCTTGTCAGTGTTTAACAATATCGCACAGAGACAAACCCGCGATATATCGAGTATAGCCCTACTCAGGACCTTCGTATTGTGAGGCACATGCACTAACCCCTGTACCACCGTGATGCCCTGTTTTATATTCTAGTTTCTTCAAAATAGCCACCCTTTGCTCCGATTACTGCTTCGCACACTCTTGGCATTCTCTCCATGAGCTTCAAGCACACCCGTGAAGTGAAAACCCTTTCAGGTGACTACCTACACTGCAAAAAGTCAGTGTTCAAAAACAAGAAGAAAAAAAATACAAAAATGAGGGGTATTTTATTTGAACTAAGCAAAATTGGTTCAATCCGACCCTAGTACCAACCTCGTCATGTCCGTTGTGTCCTGAGCAAGACACTTCACCCTTGCTCCTGATGGGTGCTGGTTAGCGCCTTGCATGGCAGCTCCCTCCATCAGTGTGTGAATGTGTGTGTGAATGGGTAAATGTGGAAGTAGTGTCAAAGCGCTTTGAGTACCTTGAAGGTAGAAAAGCGCTATACAAGTACAACCCATTTATCATTATCATTTATCTGCCAATAGAACAAGAAAATTCGGCTTGTCATGACTTTCCAAAATAAGTCAAATTAGCTAACCTCAATGAACCCCAAAATACCTTAAAATAAGTATATTCTCACTAATAACAAGTTCTTGGTAGAAAAAAAGAGACCTTTTTGCTCAATATGTTGAATAATATTCTTAAATGAAGTAAATGCTAGTGCCATCATCTTGACATAATGATATGCCCTCGGCAATACATTTCTTGAAACCAGCAAACTTATACTAAAAACAAATGTATTGTTCTTAATGGAAAGGCAACCGCTTGTTACTCTCGGGGTCTCCTAGCCACTCAGGCAAATCATATGGTCTAAAAATGCATTTTTCCATCGACAACATGACATCATCGCGCCAAGAGCGTGCTCTTTCAGTCAATTAGTGCACATATATACAGCCCGGCCCCCGGACAAATTTTTTTAAATTGTAATTTTGAAGAATTTATCTGAATGTGCATGAACTATTTCTGTTTAAAATAGTTTGGAATATCACATGTTAAATGTTTAAATATTAACTGTCAGTTTACTGTACTGTGCCAACTGTACTACTATATGAGTACCGTATTTTTCGGGGTATAAGTCGCACCGGAGTATAAGTCGCACTTGGCGAATATGCATTAAAAAAAAAGGAAAAAACATATATAAGTCGCACTGGAGCCCGGCCAAACTATGAAAAAAACTGCGACTTATAGTCCGAAAAATACGGTACGTATTTTCTCTTGTTTCATTAAAAATAAAACAGCAAAGTCCATTTGGCTGTCATCTGTTTTAATTATGAGACACAATCATACTTGCCAACCTTGAGAACTCCGATTTCGGGAGGTGGGGGGGTGGGGGCGTGGTCGGGGGCGGGGCGGGGTGTGGTTGGGGGCGGGGTTAAGAGGGGAGAAGTATATTGACAGCTAGAATTCACCAAGTCAAGTATTTCATACATATATATATATATATATATATATATATATATATATATATATATATATATATATATATATATATATATATATATATATATATATATATATATATATATATATATCTACATCCTGAAAATATGCAAACAAAACTGTGTTTGGATAATTGATACTTCAAACTTGCATAAATAAATATTAAGGAATATAACATAACTTGGCTTCTGAGAGCTTCAAAATGTAATGAATAAAATGCTAAAGTTGTTGATAAACAAGCAATTATTTTAATAATTAAATATGGTCATTTTAAATGAATTATTATGATAATTTAAAATTAATTATTTCAAATATGTTTATTTTAAGGCTCCAGCGCCCCCCGCGACCGCGAAGGGATTAAGCGGTAGAAAATGGATGGATGGATGGATGTTTATTTTAATGTAAAATTCTATGGCTGGATGTAATAAGGAGTCAGAAAAAATAAAAATAAAAATACAATTAATTTTGATGTTTTTAGCAAAATATAGTAAACATTTATTTAGTTTTTTTAATTTTTTTTTATTAATAAATATATATTTATTTTTAGGTAAGATAAACATAATAATACAATGTATCTCTGGTCTGGATGATTTAGTTCTTGTCACCCTGTTGTCCTCCCGTCGTGAAAAAAGGCTGTCCTCACTCAGGTCCGCATGGAGCTGGAGGGGGCGTGGCCTCCAGCTCCGGCTGAAAATCGGGAGATTTTCGGGAGAATATTTGTCCCGGGAGGTTTTCGGGAGAGGCGCTGAATTTCGGGAGTCTCCCGGAAAATTCGGGAGGGTTGGCAAGTATGGTATATAATCACAGCAGTATGATGATTCTATGTGTCTACATTAAAACATTCTTCTTCATACTGCATTAATATATGCTACTTTTAAACTTTCATGCAGAGAGGGAAATCACAACTAAGTCAATTTAGCAAAAGTGTATTAATTAAAGAGTTATTAAGCAGTGGCACAAACATTCATGTCATTCCAAAACAGAAAGTGCAAGATTGTCAGAGACAATTTAAAACAAGCTATTAGTGCACTTTTGTGCATGATGTCACTAAGATGACATATCAAAACTACACTAAATTAAAGTCCACTTTTTGTACAGAACGCCACTACAATAGTTAAAAACAAATAAAGTGCATGATGTCACACAAGATATTTCAATAAGTGTCAAATAAAAATGAGCTGCATAATAGGAAATCAAATAGTGTATGTCCTTCACTATGTGGTAGGTTCCTGCGGACGTTATCTCCTTCTGTTGTTGACTATTTGTTTCATACGGTGTTGATGTGGAAATGGTTGCTTGGGCATTTTGTTGGTGTGGCACCGAACGGAGATGTTGACATGCGGAGTTTCAAGCATTCTTCATTCTAATGATGCTACATTAACAGTGCTGCTACTTTTTTTTAAACAACGCTTTTGCTGCATACTTGACATATTACGGTTGTCTGTTCGACATCTTCCCGCTTGAAGCCAAACCACCGCCAGACGATGGACCCCCTGCTGTTTTTCTTGGGAATTAATTCTTCCTTCATTTGTTACCAGATTCGCACCTTCTTTCTCTCGCTAACATCACAGCTAACGTTGCTCATGCCGCTACCTGTCTGCTGGGCGAGGGTGTATGACGGTGCACGCGCGACAGTATGTGACGTATGTAAGAAGGTGCGATTGTTTTATGTCTCTGTGAGAAGGAGAGACAAGAAAGAGTGAGAAACACATGTAGTGTAATGCCCGCAGCTAAAAGCAACTGCGTGAGAACATATACTCGAATATCATGATATAGTCATTTTCTATATCTGTTTTCAGACCCTGGTGACTATATATATAGAAAACATATAAAAATATGATGACATTGAACTTTGAGTGTAAACATAATTGGGCCCTAAAGAAATGATCTATTAACTGAAAATCGCAAGAAGAAGTTAATGGGAATAAAAAGATTCTTGGGAAGTTATGTGATAAACCGGAGGGAAATGTTAGAATAATTATGTATATATTATCACAATAACTTTATGCTTAAGGGCCGTTGCTATAAATTATTGTCAATTGTGCTGAAGTGGTTGTTTTCTATCTGTGCAAGGACAAAACTTCTTGTCAGTGTTTAACAATATCGCACAGAGACAAACCCGCGATATATCGAGTATAGCCCTACTCAGGACCTTCGTATTGTGAGGCACATGCACTAACCCCTGTTCCACCGTGATGCCCCGTTTTATATTCTAGTTTCTTCAAAATAGCCACCCTTTGCTCCGATTACTGCTTCGCACACTCTTGGCATTCTCTCCATGAGCTTCAAGCACACCCGTGAAGTGAAAACCCTTTCAGGTGACTACCTACACTGCAAAAAGTCAGTGTTCAAAAACAAGAAAAAAAAATACAAAAATGAGGGGTATTTTATTTGAACTAAGCAAAATTATCTGCCAATAGAACAAGAAAATTCGGCTTGTCAAGACTTTCCAAAACAAGTCAAATTACCTTAAAATAAGTATATTCTCACTAATAACAAGTTTTTGGTAGAAAAAAAGAGACCTTTTTGCTCAATATGTTGAATAATATTCTTAAATGAAGTAAATGCTAGTGCCATCATCTTGACATAATGATATGCCCTCGGCATTACATTTCTTGAAACCAGCAAACTTATACTAAAAAATAATTTATTGTTATTAATGGAAAGGCAACAAGGCAATCGCTTGTTACTCTCGGGGTCTCCTAGCCACTCAGGCAAATCATATGGTCTAAAAATGCATTTTTCCATCGACAACATGACATCATCGCGCCAAGTGCGTGCTCTTTCAGTCAATTAGTGCGCATATATACAGCCTGGACCCCGGACACATTTTTTTAAATTGTAATTTTGAAGAATTTATCTGAATGTGCATGAACTATTTCTGTTTAAAATAGTTTAACATGTTAAATGTTTAAATATTAACTGTCAGTTTACTGTACTGTGCCAACTGTACTACTATATGAGTACCGTATTTTTCGGAGTATAAGTCGCACCGGAGTATAAGTCGCACTTGCCGAATATGCATAAAAAAAAAAGGAAAAAAACATATATAAGTCGCACTGGAGCCCGGCCAAACTATGAAAAAAAACTGCGACTTATAGTCCGAAAAATACGGTACGTATTTTCTCTTGTTTCATTAAAAATAAAACAGCAAAGTCCATTTGGCTGTCATCTGTTTTAATTATGAGACACAATCATACTTGCCAACCTTGAGAACTCCGATTTCGGGAGGTGGGGGGGTGGGGGCGTGGTCGGGGGTGGGGCGGGGTGTGGTTGGGGGCGGGGTTAAGAGGGGAGAAGTATATTGACAGCTAGAATTCACCAAGTCAAGTATTTCATACATATATATATATATATATATATATATATACATATCTACATCCTGAAAATATGCAAACAAACTGTGTTTGGATAATTGATACTTCAAACTTGCATACATAAATATTAAGGAATATAACATAACTTGGCTTCTGAGAGCTTCAAAATGTAATGAATAAAATGCTAAAGTTGTTGATAAACAAGCAATTATTTTAATAATTAAATATGGTCATTTTAAATGAATTATTATGATAATTTAAAATTAATTATTTCAAATATGTTTATTTTAAGGCTCCAGCGCCCCCCGCGACCGCGAAGGGATTAAGCGGTAGAAAATGGATGGATGGATGGATGTTTATTTTAATGTAAAATTCTATGGCTGGATGTAATAAGGAGTCAGAAAAAATAAAAATAAAAATACAATTAATTTTGATGTTTTTAGCAAAATATAGTAAACATTTATTTAGTTTTTTTAATTTTTTTTATTAATAAATATATATTTATTTTTAGGTAAGATAAACATAATAATACAATGTATCTCTGGTCTGGATGATTTAGTTCTTGTCACCCTGTTGTCCTCCCGTCGTGAAAAAAGGCTGTCCTCACTCAGGTCCGCATGGAGCTGGAGGGGGCGTGGCCTCCAGCTCCGGCTGAAAATCGGGAGATTTTCGGGAGAATATTTGTCCCGGGAGGTTTTCGGGAGAGGCGCTGAATTTCGGGAGTCTCCCGGAAAATTCGGGAGGGTTGGCAAGTATGGTATATAATCACAGCAGTATGATGATTCTATGTGTCTACATTAAAACATTCTTCTTCATACTGCATTAATATATGCTACTTTTAAACTTTCATGCAGAGAGGGAAATCACAACTAAGTCAATTTAGCAAAAGTGTATTAATTAAAGAGTTATTAAGCAGTGGCACAAACATTCATGTCATTCCAAAACAGAAAGTGCAAGATTGTCAGAGACAATTTAAAACAAGCTATTAGTGCACTTTTGTGCATGATGTCACTAAGATGACATATCAAAACTACACTAAATTAAAGTCCACTTTTTGTACAGAACGCCACTACAATAGTTAAAAACAAATAAAGTGCATGATGTCACACAAGATATTTCAATAAGTGTCAAATAAAAATGAGCTGCATAATAGGAAATCAAATAGTGTATGTCCTTCACTATGTGGTAGGTTCCTGCGGACGTTATCTCCTTCTGTTGTTGACTATTTGTTTCATACGGTGTTGATGTGGAAATGGTTGCTTGGGCATTTTGTTGGTGTGGCACCGAACGGAGATGTTGACATGCGGAGTTTCAAGCATTCTTCATTCTAATGATGCTACATTAACAGTGCTGCTACTTTTTTTTAAACAACGCTTTTGCTGCATACTTGACATATTACGGTTGTCCGTTCGACATCTTCCCGCTTGAAGCCAAACCACCGCCAGACGATGGACCCCCTGCTGTTTTTCTTGGGAATTAATTCTTCCTTCATTTGTTACCAGATTCGCACCTTCTTTCTCTCGCTAACATCACAGCTAACGTTGCTCATGCCGCTACCTGTCTGCTGGGCGAGGGTGTATGGCGGTGCACGCGCGACAGTATGTGACGTATGTAAATAAATAATAAATGATAAATGGGTTGTACTTGTATAGCGCTTTTCTACCTTCAAGGTACTCAAAGCGCTTTGACACTACTTCCACATTTACCCATTCACACACGCATTCACACACTGATGGAGGGAGCTGCCATGCAAGGCGCTAACCAGCACCCATCAGGAGCAAGGGTGAAGTGTCTTGCTCAGGACACAACGGACATGACGAGGTTGGTACTAGGTGGGGATTGAACCAGGGACCCTCGGGTTGCGCACGGCCACTCTTCCACTGCGCCATGCCAAGAAGGTGCGATTGTTTTATGTCTCTGTGAGAAGGAGAGACAAGAAAGAGTGAGAAACACATGTAGTGTAATGCCCGCAGCTAAAAGCAACTGCGTGAGAACATATACTCGAATATCATGATATAGTCATTTTCTATATCTGTTTTCAGACCCTGGTGACTATATATATAGAAAACATATAAAAATATGATGACATTGAACTTTGAGTGTAAACATAATTGGGCCCTAAAGAAATGATCTATTAACTGAAAATCGCAAGAAGAAGTTATTGGGAATAAAAAGATTCTTGGGAAGTTATGTGATAAACCGGAGGGAAATGTTAGAATAATTATGTATATATTATCACAATAACTTTATGCTTAAGGGCCGTTGCTATAAATTATTGTCAATTGTGCTGAAGTGGTTGTTTTCTATCTGTGCAAGGACAAAACTTCTTGTCAGTGTTTAACAATATCGCACAGAGACAAACCCGCGATATATCGAGTATAGCCCTACTCAGGACCTTCGTATTGTGAGGCACATGCACTAACCCCTGTACCACCGTGATGCCCCGTTTTATATTCTAGTTTCTTCAAAATAGCCACCCTTTGCTCCGATTACTGCTTCGCACACTCTTGGCATTCTCTCCATGAGCTTCAAGCACACCCGTGAAGTGAAAACCCTTTCAGGTGACTACCTACACTGCAAAAAGTCAGTGTTCAAAAACAAGAAAAAAAAAATACAAAAATGAGGGGTATTTTATTTGAACTAAGCAAAATTGGTTCAATCCCCACCTAGTACCAACCTCGTCATGTCCGTTGTGTCCTGAGCAAGACACTTCACCCTTGCTCCTGATGGGTGCTGGTTAGCGCCTTGCATGGCAGCTCCCTCCATCAGTGTGTGAATGTGTGTGTGAATGGGTAAATGTGGAAGTAGTGTCAAAGCGCTTTGAGTACCTTGAAGGTAGAAAAGCGCTATACAAGTACAACCCATTTATCATTATCATTTATCTGCCAATAGAACAAGAAAATTCGGCTTGTCATGACTTTCCAAAATAAGTCAAATTAGCTAACCTCAATGAACCCCAAAATACCTTAAATTAAGTATATTCTCACTAATAACAAGTTCTTGGTAGAAAAAAAGAGACCTTTTTGCTCAATATGTTGAATAATATTCTTAAATGAAGTAAATGCTAGTGCCATCATCTTGACATAATGATATGCCCTCGGCAATACATTTCTTGAAACCAGCAAACTTATACTAAAAACAAATGTATTGTTCTTAATGGAAAGGCAACCGCTTGTTACTCTCGGGGTCTCCTAGCCACTCAGGCAAATCATATGGTCTAAAAATGCATTTTTCCATCGACAACATGACATCATCGCGCCAAGTGTGTGCTCTTTCAGTCAATTAGTGCACATATATACAGCCCGGCCCCCGGACAAATTTTTTTAAATTGTAATTTTGAAGAATTTATCTGAATGTGCATGAACTATTTCTGTTTAAAATAGTTTAACATGTTAAATGTTTAAATATTAACTGTCAGTTTACTGTACTGTGCCAACTGTACTACTATATGAGTACCGTATTTTTCGGAGTATAAGTCGCACCGGAGTATAAGTCGCACTTGGCGAATATGCATTAAAAAAAAAGGAAAAAAACATATATAAGTCGCACTGGAGCCCGGCCAAACTATGAAAAAAACTGCGACTTATAGTCCGAAAAATACGGTACGTATTTTCTCTTGTTTCATTAAAAATAAAACAGCAAAGTCCATTTGGCTGTCATCTGTTTTAATTATGAGACACAATCATACTTGCCAACCTTGAGAACTCCGATTTCGGGAGGGGGTGGGGCGGGGTGTGGTTGGGGGCGGGGTTAAGAGGGGAGAAGTATATTGACAGCTAGAATTCACCAAGTCAAGTATTTCATACATATATATATATATATATATATATATATATATATATATACATATATATACATATCTACATCCTGAAAATATGCAAACAAAACTGTGTTTGGATAATTGATACTTCAAACTTGCATAAATAAATATTAAGGAATATAACATAACTTGGCTTCTGAGAGCTTCAAAATGTAATGAATAAAATGCTAAAGTTGTTGATAAACAAGCAATTATTTTAATAATTAAATATGGTCATTTTAAATGAATTATTATGATAATTTAAAATTAATTATTTCAAATATGTTTATTTTAAGGCTCCAGCGCCCCCCGCGACCGCGAAGGGATTAAGCGGTAGAAAATGGATGGATGGATGGATGTTTATTTTAATGTAAAATTCTATGGCTGGATGTAATAAGGAGTCAGAAAAAATAAAAATAAAAATACAATTAATTTTGATGTTTTTAGCAAAATATAGTAAACATTTATTTAGTTTTTTTAATTTTTTTTATTAATAAATATATATTTATTTTTAGGTAAGATAAACATAATAATACAATGTATCTCTGGTCTGGATGATTTAGTTCTTGTCACCCTGTTGTCCTCCCGTCGTGAAAAAAGGCTGTCCTCACTCAGGTCCGCATGGAGCTGGAGGGGGCGTGGCCTCCAGCTCCGGCTGAAAATCGGGAGATTTTCGGGAGAATATTTGTCCCGGGAGGTTTTCGGGAGAGGCGCTGAATTTCGGGAGTCTCCCGGAAAATTCGGGAGGGTTGGCAAGTATGGTATATAATCACAGCAGTATGATGATTCTATGTGTCTACATTAAAACATTCTTCTTCATACTGCATTAATATATGCTACTTTTAAACTTTCATGCAGAGAGGGAAATCACAACTAAGTCAATTTAGCAAAAGTGTATTAATTAAAGAGTTATTAAGCAGTGGCACAAACATTCATGTCATTCCAAAACAGAAAGTGCAAGATTGTCAGAGACAATTTAAAACAAGCTATTAGTGCACTTTTGTGCATGATGTCACTAAGATGACATATCAAAACTACACTAAATTAAAGTCCACTTTTTGTACAGAACGCCACTACAATAGTTAAAAACAAATAAAGTGCATGATGTCACACAAGATATTTCAATAAGTGTCAAATAAAAATGAGCTGCATAATAGGAAATCAAATAGTGTATGTCCTTCACTATGTGGTAGGTTCCTGCGGACGTTATCTCCTTCTGTTGTTGACTATTTGTTTCATACGGTGTTGATGTGGAAATGGTTGCTTGGGCATTTTGTTGGTGTGGCACCGAACGGAGATGTTGACATGCGGAGTTTCAAGCATTCTTCATTCTAATGATGCTACATTAACAGTGCTGCTACTTTTTTTTAAACAACGCTTTTGCTGCATACTTGACATATTACGGTTGTCTGTTCGACATCTTCCCGCTTGAAGCCAAACCACCGCCAGACGATGGACCCCCCGCTGTTTTTCTTGGGAATTAATTCTTCCTTCATTTGTTACCAGATTCGCACCTTCTTTCTCTCGCTAACATCACAGCTAACGTTGCTCATGCCGCTACCTGTCTGCTGGGCGAGGGTGTATGACGGTGCACGCGCGACAGTATGTGACGTATGTAAGAAGGTGCGATTGTTTTATGTCTCTGTGAGAAGGAGAGACAAGAAAGAGTGAGAAACACATGTAGTGTAATGCCCGCAGCTAAAAGCAACTGCGTGAGAACATATACTCGAATATCATGATATAGTCATTTTCTATATCTGTTTTCAGACCCTGGTGACTATATATATAGAAAACATATAAAAATATGATGACATTGAACTTTGAGTGTAAACATAATTGGGCCCTAAAGAAATGATCTATTAACTGAAAATCGCAAGAAGAAGTTATTGGGAATAAAAAGATTCTTGGGAAGTTATGTGATAAACCGGAGGGAAATGTTAGAATAATTATGTATATATTATCACAATAACTTTATGCTTAAGGGCCGTTGCTATAAATTATTGTCAATTGTGCTGAAGTGGTTGTTTTCTATCTGTGCAAGGACAAAACTTCTTGTCAGTGTTTAACAATATCGCACAGAGACAAACCCGCGATATATCGAGTATAGCCCTACTCAGGACCTTCGTATTGTGAGGCACATGCACTAACCCCTGTTCCACCGTGATGCCCCGTTTTATATTCTAGTTTCTTCACAATAACCACCCTTTGCTCCGATTACTGCTTCGCACACTCTTGGCATTCTCTCCATGAGCTTCAAGCACACCCGTGAAGTGAAAACCCTTTCAGGTGACTACCTACACTGCAAAAAGTCAGTGTTCAAAAACAAGAAAAAAAAATACAAAAATGAGGGGTATTTTATTTGAACTAAGCAAAATTATCTGCCAATAGAACAAGAAAATTCGGCTTGTCAAGACTTTCCAAAACAAGTCAAATTACCTTAAAATAAGTATATTCTCACTAATAACAAGTTCTTGGTAGAAAAAAAGAGACCTTTTTGCTCAATATGTTGAATAATATTCTTAAATGAAGTAAATGCTAGTGCCATCATCTTGACATAATGATATGCGCTCGGCATTACATTTCTTGAAACCAGCAAACTTATACTAAAAAATAATTTATTGTCATTAATGGAAAGGCAACAAGGCAATCGCTTGTTACTCTCGGGGTCTCCTAGCCGCTCAGGCAAATCATATGGTCTAAAAATGCATTTTTCCATCGACAACATGACATCATCGCGCCAAGTGCGTGCTCTTTCAGTCAATTAGTGCGCATATATACAGCCTGGACCCCGGACACATTTTTTTAAATTGTAATTTTGAAGAATTTATCTGAATGTGCATGAACTATTTCTGTTTAAAATAGTTTGAAATGTTAAATGTTTAAATATTAACTGTCAGTTTGCTGTACTGTGCCAACTGTACTACTATATGAGTACCGTATTTTTCGGAGTATAAGTCGCACCGGAGTATAAGTCGCACTTGCCGAAAGTGCATTTTAAAAAAAAGGGAAAAAAACATATATAAGTCACACTGGACTATGAAAAAAACTGCGACTTATAGTCCGAAAAATACGGTACGTATTTTCTCTTGTTTCATTGAAAATAAAACAGCAAAGTCTATTTGGCTGTCGTCTGTTTTAATTATGAGACACAATTGTGTCAAAATCATGATTTTTTTTTTCCATGCTTGAAATAAGAAATGATTACTTTAAAAAAGCAGTTGTATACTTGTGAGTGTTGATGACACAGCTTTGCAACAGTTGATATTCTAGTTTCAAGCATGTTTTACTCAATATAGGTCAAGGGTCGGCAACCTTTACCAGTAAAAGAGCCATTTTGACCAGTTCCACAAATTATAGAAAACAATGGGAGCCGCAAACTTTTTTGAAATTTTAAATGAAATAACACTGCATACAAAGTTTTTTTTTTGCTTTGTGCTATGTATAAATCTGGGTTCTCAGACAAGCTGCCCACACCTTTATATGGAATTATTAAGCTGGTGCGGCACGCGGGTTTTAAATGAATAGCGTTTGTCGGCGTCATGCGTGCCGTGATGGTACAGCACATAGCGCCCACTACAACCAGCGTGCCTGATCAGCCACATGTTGAATGGGGCTTCCGCATGCTCACGTAGGTGACAGCAAGGCATACTTGCTCAACAACCACACAGGTTACACTGACGGTGGCGGTATAAAAAAAACTTTAACACTCTTACTAATAATGCGCCACACTGTGAACCCACACCAAACAAGAATGACAAACACATTTCAGGAGAACATCTGCACCGTAACACAACATAAACACAACAGAACAAACACCCAGAATCCCATGCAGTCCTGACTCTTCCGGGATACATTATACACCCCCGCTACCAAACCCCGCCCACCTCAACCGACGCACAGAGAGGAGGGGGGGGTTGATGTGTGAGGGAGCAGGCTTGGGGTGGGGGTGGGGTTTGGTGGTAGCAGGGGTGTATAATGTAGCCCGGAAGAATCAGGACTGCATGGGATTCTGGGTGTTTGTTCTGTTGTGTTTATGTTGTGTTAAGGTGCAGATGTTCTCCCGAAAATGTGTTTGTCATTCTTGTTTGGTTTTGGTTCAAAGTGTGGCGCATTATTAGTAAGAGTGTTAAAGTTGTTTTATATGGTCACCGTCAGTGTAACCTGTGTGGCTGTTGACCAAGTATGCCTTGCTGTCACTTACGTGTGCAAGCAGAAGATGCATATAGTATAACAAATGTTGATCTGGCACGCTGTTAATACAGATTGTAGAGTGCGTCAAATGTTGTACCATCATGGCTCGCCCTTATTATAGCTGTAAGGGTGAAAATTGGTGAATATTAATCCCGGGAGTTTTCTGCGAGAAGCACTGAAATCCGGAAGTCTCACGGGAAAATTGGGGGGTTCAGCAAGTAAGCTGCTGAGCCGCATCAGAGTGATCAAAGAGCCGCGGGTTGCCGACCCCTGATATAGGTCATCAAATCTCAGCAACAAGCAGTAATATCTTACTGAGATCATTTAGGAGCAAAACACTTAAAACAAGTAAAACACTCTAACATCAAATCTGCTTAGTGAGAAGAATTATCTTATCAGACAGAAAATAAGCAAATATCACCCTTATTTGAGATATTTCATCTTGCTTGGATTTCAGTTTTTTTTTAAGTGAGAGCAAGAAAGTGTGTTGCGGTTTTAGCCAAGCGGACCGTGAATCCTTCAGTTTTTCTGTAGACGAGAGAAGTGAGGACTCATGTGCGTGAGTCCCTCCCCAGCTCCATCCATCGTCCCGCTAATTGGCCGAGGGCCTTCATAATTTCACATGTGCTATTCAGGTGGCGGAGCACGTCTCCCACATTCTCATCCCCCCCAGCTCCACATGAGCTGCTTTCTTTGGAAATCAAACCTGTTCCATCCGACCTGCTTGTGTCGCGGCCTCCTGTGGAAGGCCCGCTGACCCCCCACCTACAGGGGCTTGCTGCGACCCGACCCCCAGGGGGGGGACACGCACGCAGATCTAGACCAGGACTACCCCAAAGTCATCCAGTTGGCTCCAATCATGACAATTAGCGGGGAATTATCAGCGGACTCTGACAGACGTTCCTTGTAATTCTCTTTTATTTCCACCCCGCGCTAATCAGCGGCTCTCATTACAAACGCTGATTAAACTGCAAATTAGCTCGCGGCGGCAGCAGCCCCCTTCTCCGCCAGAAGCCTCGCCGCTCTTCTTTAAGCGCTCAATATCAATTAGGTCCAGCAGGCCGCGCGCCGACTCCAAATGCTTGATAGTGCCTCTTATTAGTTTGGAAAAGTCGGAAAACACCAATAATCAACGGCCACCGAGCCGTGCACACAGCAGTCCATCACGCCAAGGTGCAAGCGAGCTCGTTAGTGATGTGCGGATCCATACGGGATTATCGATACCAGATCTTTAATATCAAAACATACTTGTATACGTTTGATACTCTAGTTCAGGGGTGTCCAAACTTTTTCCAACAAGGGCTGTATACTGAAAAGTCAAAGTGTATTTTGTAGAGAGGTCCGATATCCGATATTGTCCAACTCTTAATTACCGATTCCAATATTAACCGATACCGATATATAATTATTAAGAATTAACACATTATTATGCCTAATTTTGTTGTGATGCCCCGCTTGATGCATTAAACAATGTAACAAGGTTTTCCAAACTAAATCAACTCAAGTTATGGAAAAAAATGCCAACATGGCACTGCCATATTTATTATTGAAGTCACAAAGTGCATTTTTTTTTCTTTAACATGCCTCAAAACAGCAGCTTGGAATTTGGGACATGCTCTCCCTGAGAGAGCATGAGGAAGTTGAGGTGGGCGGGGTAGAGAGTAGCGGGGGGTATATATTGTAGCGTCCCGGAAGAGTTAGTGCTGCAAGGGGTTCTGGGTATTTGTTCTGTTGTCTTTATATGTTGTGTTACGGTGCGGATGTTCTCCCCAAATGTGTTTGTCATTCTTGTTTGGTGTGGCGCATATTTGTAACAGTGTTAAAGTTGTTTATACGGCCACCCTCAGTGTGACCTGTATGGCTGTTGACCAAGTATGCGTTGCATTCACTTCTGTGTGTGAAAAGCCGTAGATATTATGTGACTGGGCCGGCACGCAAAGGCAGTGCCTTCAAGGTTTATTGGCACTCTGTACTTCTCCCTACATCCGTGTACATAGCGGCGTTTTAAAAAGTCATACATTTTACTTTTTGAACAAGATACCAATAATTTTGTAACCAATACCGATAATTTCCGATATTACATTTACTGCCGATATTATCGGACATCCCCAGTATTTTGATATTTTTTGTTTTTTAAAAATGTTAAAAACAAATCTTGTGTCAACATAGGTGATAAGGTGACTATGTACATTAATTATTATTAGTTAGAACATTTGAGCTTTTCCTCATTACATGCCCATTTGTCTTGCTCTTTTTCTTGTTGTTGTTTTTTTAGACTAGAATAAAAATACAGTTTTTAAATACAACCTCGTGCGTCAAAAATTCTGCCTGTACACAAATATTAATATTTCGTTACACATTTAACAGGGTTTATTGTGGTTGTTGTGATTTAAAATTAATTCATAAGTTAGTGTTTGTTTTATTAATTAACAAACCTTTTATATTTGTAGCTGAGATAGGCTCCAGCACCCCCCGCGACCCCGAAAGGAATAAGCATTAGAAAATGGATGGATGGATGGATGTTTTATTTTTATTTTGAGAGATTCTAATCATTTAAAAATTGTTTTAAATAATTTAACCATTTTAAAAATTCACAAGTTAGTAATATTTTATTTTTTAATTAACTAACTAAAGTTTGTTTATATTTTAAGTCTATTTTATTCGTATTTTGAGAGACTCTTATTTTTTTTAAATTAATTCAAAAGTTTTTTTTTGATTAACTAACCAACTCAAATTTGTTTATATTTTAAGTATTTTTTTATTTTATTTTGAGAGCTTTTAATATGATATCAAATTAATTCACAAGTTAGTATTTGTTTTCTTTAATTAACTGAACCAACTAAAACTTCTAAGTATATTTTATTTTTACTTTGAGAGTTTCTAATATTTTTTTCAAATTAATTCACAAATTAGTATTATGTTATTTTTTAATTAACTAACTAAATTTTGTTTATATGGTAAGTATATTTGATTTGTATTTTGAGAGCTTCTAATATTTTTTTTAATTAATTCAAAAGGTTTTGTCTTTTTATTAACTAACCAACTAAACTTTTGTTTATATTTTAAGTATATTGTATTTTTATTTTGAGAGCTTGTAATATTTTTTTTTATTATTCACTAGTTAGTATTATTTTATTTTTTAAATAGCTAATTAAATTTTGTTCATATTTGAAGTATATTCTATTTTTATTTTGAGAGCTTATATTTTAAAGAATGTATTCACAAGTTAGTATTATTTATATTTTCTTTAATCTAAACTTTGTTTATATTTTAAGTATATTTTATTTTTATTTTGAGGGCTTCTAATATTTTAAATCGGGTGTCATACTGAAAAGTCAAGTATGGAGGGTCCATTTTGTATTTTTTTTTCTTTTTAAATACTAAAAACAGATATGTTTATTTATTTTAAAGACAAAACTTTGTGTTACAGGTGACTTAGTATACTATTAATATATATTACTTTCAAATGTTTGCCTTTTTCTCATTACATTCAGAATTTTTCCCCTTTTTTCTTACATTTTACTGTTGTTTTATTTTAGATAAGTGTGTTATTATTTGAGTGTCATCTTAAATTGCATATACCTCAAATATATTAAAGTACGTCCACAGAATAATAAACTAATTCATACTGTAACTACTTGCTGGTGTTAATGTGTATGTTAGTGTGAAGTGAATTAATTAACTCATATTATGTTTTGCATATGGTGAATGTTTATATTCATCTTGGAGAAAAGCAAACCACCAAGTTGAAGTAAATAGTGGTATTTCAGTTTGAGCACATAATAAGATAAGGCCCTTAAGTTTGACATTTGCAGGTGGATTGGATCACTTAGCGTAGGAAAGAGGCCCAAATTTGGATTTCGGAATGCAAAAGTGATAGCCCTATCCTTGAGAAGAGACTACAAGTCTAGATCGACGTCAACATTTAAGTTATGACTTAAAGCGGTTGTTTTCCCAACACTTACACACGAACATCTCCTTTTATGGTCGGGGTGTGCTGTCCTGACTTAGCACACACCCAGAGAAAGGAAAGAGGAATATAAAACTGATGGTTTGGCTTCTCCAAGTTAGGAGTGCCTCATTTTTGACTCGACCTCCTCCAGGAACTGCAGTCCTGTGTAATGACGCTCGATTGTAATAAAGCAACATTTGGTTCAGCCGCATTGCCGTGTCACCTTTCTGTCCGGACGAGGATGACATGACCAGAAATACATGGTCATTTTTTCCCATGGTCTTTGAACACACCGTGTCGGCGGAGAGTGTTGTGTGTCCAGGAGTGAAACACGGAGACAGACGTGTGTGCATGGAGGAAATACTACCGTTGTTAGCATAAAATTGGCAATAAAAGTTAAATGATAGTCAGACTTTGTTTTCTTCTGGATGGTACAATACATTAAAAATACTTTATTTTGTTAGTTGTGGCGGCTAATATGAAGCCGTACATTAAAGAGAAACCCTAAACGTAGTTAACCCGCGCTTTTATTTTGAAGCACGAAAAGTGTGTGATTGGTTTGAGAAAGTGTCTTGACATGTTGTGCAATAAAAAAAAGTCTCCTTTCTACATCCTGCCGACTGTCTTTCATTTCTGTTGAGCTTTTATGTCATCTCACAGTCAGAGTAACAATCTAAATGTTATGTTATCACTGCACCTTCACCGTAATCTGAAGTGAAGCGTCACCCACCTCTTAACGACGTGCGCAGCAGGCGTTTGCCGCAGGGATGTTGTCTCTTCTCACCCGCAAAAAATAATCCTTTCTTGTAGGGAGAACAACTTGCCATGGCTTTGAACCTGATATTTCCTTAATGTGCCCTTTTCTTTATCCGTGTATGCTCGCTTGTGGCTCATCAGTAGCAAGTGAACCGCAGCCAAACTCCCCCCGCTACGGTCAAATAGTAAGTGTTCGCGTTAATCGGCCGCTAAAAAAATTAGAGCTGTTATTGAAATCTATAGTTATAACGCGTTAGCTTTGACAGTCCTAATATACTTTGGTGTGTGTATATATATATATATATATATATATATATATATATATATATATATATATATATATATATATATATATATATATATATATATATATATATATAAATAATAATAAATGATAAATGGGTTGTACTTGTATAGCGCTTTTCTACCTTCAAGGTACTCAAAGCGCTTTGACACTACTTCCACATTTACCCATTCACACACACATTCACACACTGATGGAGGGAGCTGCCATGCAAGGCGCTAACCAGCACCCATCAGGAGCAAGGGTGAAGTGTCTTGCTCAGGACACAACGGACATGACGAGGTTGGTACTAGGTGGGGATTGAACCAGGGACCCTCGGGTCGCGCACGGCCATTCTTCCACTGCGCCATATATATATATATATATATATATATATATATATATATATATATATATATATATATATATATATATATATATATATATATATATATATATATATATATATATATATATATATATATATATATATATATATATATATATATATATATATGTCTTAATAAGGTTATCCAAAAAATAGTGCTCGATACCGTAGTAGAGCGCAATATATGTATGTGTGGGGAAAAAAATCACAAGACTATTTCATCTCTACAGGCCTGTTTCATGAGGGGGGTACCCTCAATCGTCGTCTCCTGACGATTGAGGGTACCCCCCTCATGAAACAGGCCTGTAGAGATGAAATAGTCTTGTGATTTTTTTCCCCACACATACATATATATATATATATATATATATATATATATATATATATATATATATATATATATATATATATATATATATATAGTCGAGGTTACTGTGGTTTATCCGTTATACAGTGCTCAATACCGGGGTAGAGCGGAATATACGTTAGGTCAGGAAAAAACACGGAGGCTATTTCATCCCTACAAGCCTCCGTGTTTTTTCCTGACTTAACGTGTACATATATATATATATATATATATATATATATATATATATATATATATTAAATATATATATATATATACATATATATATATATATACATATATATATATATATATATACATACATATATATATATATATACATATATATATATATATATACATATATATATATATATATATATATATATATATATATATATATATATATATATATATATATATATATATATGTATATATATATATATATGTATATATATATATATCCCATTTTGCTGCTTTTTATTAACAAACGATAAATCGCATCCTTTTTCACATTCTTAAAGGAAATATATGTTTAGATTAAATAGTGTGTATAGGTTTCCCTGCTCTTCAGGGGAGTTTATTCAATAAACTCCCCCGAAGAGCAGGGAAATCTGCAAAACAGGCTTGTAGGGATGAAATGGCCTCAGTGTTTTTTCCGGACCTAACGTGTGTGTGTGTATATATATATATATATATATATATATATATATATATATATATATCCCATCTTGCTACTTTTTAATAACAAGCGATATATCACATCCTTTTTCACATTTTTAGAGGAAATATACAGTATGTTTGGATTAAATAGTTTGTATAGGTTTCCTGCTCTTCAGGGGAGTTTATTGAATAAACTCCCCTGAAGAGCAGGGAAATCTGCGAAACAGGCTTGTAGGGATGAAATAGCCTCTGTGTTTTTTCCTGACCTAATATATATATATATATATATATATATATATATATATATATATATATATATATATATATATATATATATATATATATATATATATATACATTGGGTCAGGAAAAAACACAGAGGCTATTTCATCCCTACAAGCCTTTTTTTTGCAGATTTCCCTATTGGGTCAGGAAAAAACACAGAGGCTATTTCATCCCTACAAGCCTGTTTCGCAGATTTCCCTGCTCTTCAGGGGAGTTTATTCAATAAACTCCCCTGAAGAGCTGGAAACCTATACAAACTATTTAATCCAAACATATATTTCCTCTAAAAAATATATATATACAGTATATATATCCCATGTTGCTACTTTTTAATAACAAGCAATAAATCACATCCTTTTTCACATTCTTAGAGGAAATATATGTTTGAATTAAATAGTTTGTATTAAACAAATGTAGTTCAGAATCATGCATGTTGGTTTTGTTGTTCTGAAATGTTTTGTTCCCCCCTGAAACCTAGAGGTCCAAAAAGCTTGTAGTTTTTGTGTCACTATACACACTACTAGCGTTCTTTTGGAAGAGGATAGCTGTGCATGGTATTCTGTGATTAATACCGGGTGAAATACAAAGCACTATAGTGTACACATATAGTTTTGATTTAAAATCCATCTAAAGTAATATGACTTACTATGACATTGTTTTTTTTCTCTCTTCTTTTCATGCATCATACAATCACAACGAGATGTACAACGCTCTATGAACCTTGTCAATTAGTTTGATAAGATGATGAATTTAAGGCATAATGCTCTTAACGCTTCATTAAAACAATTAAAAGTTGTTTTTTTTACGCAGATTGCACGGGAAAACATTATATATTGCGTTTTAAAACGTAACAAAATGTGTAATTATTTGCTTTTAGAAGCCAGTCGGGTAATATCAGTCCTGTTTTTGTGAAGTTTTCCCAATGGAGTGCCGAGCTATCGACTCAACTGAGCCGCCGCCTGATATCGATTGCTCCGCGTTCGACTCGTCTTCCCTGCCTCCAACCTGCACGCACACAGGCACCGGCTGTACTTAGCTAGCATCAGGAAAGCTTAATATCTGCAATAAAAGCCACTGTCTGGAATCATGACCGACCCGAGGATACGGCAAATTAAGATCAAAACTGGCGTGCTGAAGAGGTACGTGTGCAGTATACGATAAACCCCAAGCCTGTTGGCGAAGTTAGCCAACTAGCTCGTTAGCTTAGCCGAGCTTGACGGGTAGGCTGGGCGACAGAGTAGGCCGCAAGTGCGAGAGTTTTTCGGCATGTTACCTTAACGCCAGTCCGATGCTTTAGCCAGGCCTCCAGCCGGCTAACGCAATGACCAAGCGGTGTTCGGAGAAACTTAACAGCGGTGTTTCTGAACAATTGACACAACCTGTTGTGTAATATGAGTTTTAATGCTTAAAATGATGGACTTGCTTTGCTATTTGTGTGTTTTGCTATGTGGCTAATGACAAGCTACACGCCCTGTCACACAATTAATGTGGCTGTCAAACCATAGACATCTTCTCAGGGTACGCAGCATGGAGCGCTACTGCCTACTGGCGCTGACGAGACGCGGGGCCGCCATCTTGGAGTGGTGATCCGCTCCACTCAGTGCAATTCATTTGGCAGGAGCAATGAACTGTCAGTGCTTTTAATTCATCTTACCTCACTGAATACTACCGATTTTCACCCGCTTTTTTTGTCATACGTGTAGCTATGATAAAGGACACATGTTTTGGCGTGTTTTATTATTCATAGTTTGCTTAACAGTAATAGAATATTCTTATATGCTATAAGTGACCAGACGTCCGAGATCAAAACTGGGAATATAATCCCAGAGAAGGGGGAAAAAACGGTCAGCTATTTTTAAATTGAAGAAACAATATGATTAGGTTATATATACATGCGTATATCCTACATAAACAATGTATGAATATATTAGATATCTATATATCTATAGACTGTATCTCTGTTGCTGCAGCAGCAGAGTTTATTCTGTCTTGACACTTTGTATTGATATTTTGTATTACATTCTTCCCTTAAATGATCATGTTTACAGTGATTTGTTTATATGTATTTTTTATGTATGTCGCTTTGGATAAAAGCGTCTGCCAAATACTTCAACATAAACATACCGTATTTTCCGCACTATAAGGCGCACCGGATTATTAGCCGCACCTTCTATGAATTACATATTTCATAATTTTGTCCACCAAAAAGCCGCCCCGGACTAAAAGCCGCGCCTACGCTGCGCTAAAGTGAATGTCAAAAAAACGCTGCGCTAAAGTGAATGTCAAAAAAACAGTCAGATAGTTCAGTCAAACTTTAATAATATATTGAAAACCAGCGTTCTAACAACTCTGTCCCAAAATGTACGCAAATGTGCAATCACAAACATAGTAAAATTCAAAATGGTGTAGAACAATAGCAACATAATGTTGCTCGAACGTTAATGTCACAACACACAAAATAAACATAGCGCTCACCTTCTGAAGTTATTCTTCATTCGTAAATCCTTCGAATTCTTCGTCTTCGGTGTCCGAATTGAAAAGTTGGGCGAATACGGGATCCAAAATGGCCGGTTCCGTCTCGTCGAAGTCACCGGAGTCAGTGTCGCTGTTGTTGTGCAGCAGTTCTGTGAATCCTGCCTTCCGGAAAGGTCGGACCACAGTTGTGACCGAAACTATCTGCCCAGGCATTTACGATCCACTGGCAGATGTTGGCGTATGTCGACCGGCGCTATCTGCCCGTCTTAGTGAAGGTGTGTTCGCCTTCGGAGCTGTGTGAAAAAAGCCACCCGGCCTCTTCGCGTAAACTTCCCTTAACCACTCGCTCATCTTTTCTTCATCCATCCATCCCTTCGAGTTAGCTTTTATGATGACGCCGGCTGGAAAGGTCTCTTTTGGATGGGTGGAAGTTAGCATGGCAAGCTAGAACCACAGTGAAGGATGACTTCTCATTCCCTGTGGAGCGAATATTCACCGTACGTGCTCCCGTTCCACAGTGCGGTTCAGTTGCTGTGAAATACGGTAGTAATCCGTGTGCGGATGGAGAGATTGCGTCTTTTTATGAACCGGATCGTTTTGTAGGAGCCATTTTGTGGTCTTTACAGATGTAAACAGGAAATGAAACGTACGGTGATATCCGCGCGTTTTTTCTTCTTCTTCCGGGGGCGGGTGAAGCGCTTCCTGTTCTATGGGGGCGGGTGAAGCGCTTCCTGTTCTATGGGGGCGAGTGCTTTCATTGGCGGTTGCTTGCGTAGAAGAAGAAGCGCTTCCTGTTCTACCGGGAAAAAAGATGGCGGCTGTTTACCGAAGTTGCGAGACCGAAACTTTATGAAAATGAATCGTAATAAAGCGCACCGGGTTATTAGGCGCACTGTCAGCTTTTGAGAAAAATTGTGGTTTTTAGGTGCGCCTTATAGTGCGGAAAATACGGTATATAAACACCTGAAAGTCTTTTATATCAGCTAAAACCACCAATCTGTTTCACTGGATTCAGAATAACACCAAATTCTGTCTTACAATCTTCATCTTCATCATTTATTTCAACTTTCTGTTATTCAAGTATGACATTTTTAAATGTAATTAATTTCATTGACAAGCAATTCTATTATGGTCATACTCTTGTTTGCTAGCAGCTACGGTTTCAGTACTATTGAAGATATTTGCTCCTTCTCAACTCTGTGATAATATTCTTTTCACAAAATACAACCAATAGTACGTTAATGTTCAATCTTACTCATGAAAAGTAATCCCCCGATTCCTATTTTCAACAGTCCGCTCATTTGAGCAGGAAAACGCTGAACACCATCTTTGTTTTCTACCTGTCAACTGTCAGTTTAGGCTGCTCGCCGGCTCCTCATCACCACTTCAAGATGGCGGCCGAATTTCTCGCGTCACAGCAGCCAATGCTGCGTCTACTTATAAGATGTCTATGTGTCAAACTACCAGGGTTTAACTCATACTTGCCAACCCTCCCGAATTTTCCGGGAGACTCCCGAAATTCAGCGCCTCTCCCGAAAACCTCCCGGGACAAATATTCTCCCGAAAATCTCCCGATTTTCAGCCGGAACTGGAAGCCACGCCCCCTCCAGCTCCATGCGGACCTGAGTGAGGACAGCCTTTTTTCATGACGGGAGGACAACAGGGTGACAAGAACTAAATCATCCAGACTAGAGATACAGTAAATTGTATTATTATCTTTATTTTACCTAAAAATAAATATATTTATTAATTAAAAAAAAAAAAAAACTAAATACATTTTTTATTTTTTTTTATTTTGCTAAAAACATCAAAATTAATTGTATTTTTATTTGTATTTTTTCGTGACTTATTATTACATCCAGCCATAGAATTATACATTAAAATAAACATATTTGAAATAATTGATTTTAAATTATCATAATAATTCATTTAAAATGACCATATTTAATTATTAAAATAATTGCTTGTTTATCAACAACTTTAGCATTTTATTTATTACATTTTGAAAATCTCAGAAGCCAAGTTATGTTATATTCCTTAATATCTATTTATGCAAATTTGAAGTATCAATTATCTAAATACAGTTTTGTTTGCATATTTTCAGGATGTAGATATATATATATATATATATATATATATATATGTATATATGTATGTATGAAGTACTTGACTTGGTGAATTCTAGCTGTCAATATACTCCTCCCCTCTTAACCACGCCCCGCCCCACCCCCGACCACGTCCCTGACCACGCCACGCCCCACCCCCGACCACGCCCCCACCTCCTGAAATCGGAGGTCTCAAGGTTGGCAAGTATGGTTTAACTTTTATAACCATACGCCCTAAAAGGCTCTGTCCCTATTTACTTAAGTTATTCTGTAATTTATTATATAGATTTTTTCCATATGCACCGATTTGGCTGACTTAAATTCCATCCATCCATCCGTTTCCTACCGCTTGTCCCTTTCGAGGTTGAATATGAAAATTGATATACATTTAAATGTGTTCTGTGGACAAACACTACTTAAAAATAAGTTAAAGATATTCAGCTTTCATGGGAAAATTCAGGTTGAAGCTAAACTTTTACAGGTGAACTTGATTAGATCCTCCCTAAAGGTTTGTCCAACTGCTATGGTACTTTTTTGCGCAACTTTTGTCTTAAACAAGGAACTGAGTGGGTGGGGATATGGCTGAAAACTGTATCGCAACATAAGGATTTAAATCGGGCGATATTGATAATTATTCATGTTTTTATGACCTATTGAAAATAACAATATGAAGATTTTTTTTTTTTTTAATATAAACATTTTTATTTTTATTGTAACCTTCCTCTGATTTTAATCCCCCCAGTTATCAAGGCTGAAAGTAAACAATCAATGTAACCGAATTCACATTGATCACTTAACGATAACCTCGTACAAATAGGGTTAAAAAATAAGGAATGTGTAAGCACTGTTTAATAAATTGTAAGGAAATAGTGTGACAATGTAAACATAGTAACACAAGAATAAGTTTTTTTCTGTAGTGCCGGGAAGTTGCAGCTGTGCTCTAAAGGGTGAGCGCGACGAAGGGCGTGTGGGATTACCGGTCTCGTTGGGGACGAGCACCTCGCATCATCTACAGACCACATTGGTCTGACTATGGTCCGTTTAAAAAAAAAAATCCAAATAACTGCCATATATGTTGAGGTGATAATTGATTCTGTTACCTGATTGGCTGTTAGCGTGTCACTCTCACTGACCAGTGATCACTTCCTGCGTTGCTCGGTTACCAGACAGTGCCTTTGTTCATGCAACCAACCTTTGCAACTTCCGCTTTCTTCCAACATAAAGGAAAAAAAGTATCACGTTTTATCGAGTGCATTTTTTTTTTTTTGTTATAGATTACGTGTCTATCGCTATGGATTTTGACATTGGTATCGCCCAGTCCTATTCAAACGTTCCTCTTCATCATGCGGTCTCTATTTGGACATAATCCACGGAACTTGATTGTAATGAAAGGCACAAAATGTAGTAAACAAGGTCCCAGATTTTGCTGAATGAGTACCACAAGAATTACAGTATGTATGTAATCATTAAAATAGAATAGTTTATAAATAGTATAATTTAATAGTAATAGATAATAAATACAATAGAAGAGTGGTTCTTAATTTTTTCACAAAGTACCACCTCAAAAACACGTGGCTCTATAGACATTAATGACCAACACTAAAATACAGTAGCATAGTGAACCTAAACAATAATTAAGTACCACCGCAATGACAACATTAAAATACAGTAGTGTAGTAGACCTAAGTATTCATTAAGTACCACCATAATGACAATATTAAAATACAGTAGTGTCGTAGACCTAAGTATTCATCAAGTACCACCATAATGACAACATTAAAATACAGTAGTGTAGTAGACCTAAGTATTCATTAAGTACCACCATAACGACAACATTAAAATATAGTAGTGTAGTAGACCTAAGTATTCATTAAGTACCACCATAACGACAACATTAAAATACAGTAGTGTAGTAGACCTAAGTATTCATTAAGTACCACCATAACGACAACATTAAAATATAGTAGTGTAGTAGACCTAAGTATTCATCAAGTACCACCATAATGACAACATTAAAATACAGTAGTGTAGTAGATCTAAGTATGCATTAAGTACCACCATAATGACAACATTAAAATACAGTAGTGTAGTAGACCTAAGTATGCATTACGTACCACCATAATGACAACATTAAAATACAGTAGTGTAGTAGACCTAAGTATTCATTAAGTACCACCATAATGACAACATTAAAATACAGTAGTGTAGTAGACCAAAATATTAATTAAAAACAGGTATATTTAATATTTTTGGTCACTTGAATATTTAATTAATTGATTATTTGGCGTACCACCAGATGGAGCCCATGTACCACTTTTGGCAACAAGTTGTGCAAAAAGTACTACAACGTTCAAAAGTTTAGGTTCTCCTTTAAAGGTTTTAGTGCATTTTAGCTTCACTCTGAAGCGGTCTATCTTTAGTGTGCAGTGTACGTAACGGCGCGCAGGTAGAAGTAGTTTTTCTGTGTAAAAGGTTAAATCCAGTCCAAATTCCTTATGTACGCAGTTATATTTGTGAAGGATGCATGTTTATTTGCAGCTCTACAAAGATATTCCAGTGTCCTCCCAAGCTCCTAATGGAACTTGGTGCAGATATTTTTAAAAGGAGCTCGTAGCAAGGTGGCTCTCTTCGATTAGGTTCTCCTCCCTACCTGCCGCCTGCCGATGGCGTCTGCGTAATGTAGTATTGATTGTGATTTGATGAGGGTCAGGTTATTAATGCATGCTCCCTGAGGTGGTAATGATGGTGGCAAGGAAGCGCAATGTCATAGTTTGTCCGTAGTGTCGGGGGGAAAAGCTATTATAATAGTATAATTCTTCAAACGCTGTTTGTGTTGCATCTCAGGTCAATGGAGGAGAACCATTAAGGTTCAACGGGGTCTTTTCAGGGACCATTTTGGAAATAGAACTCGGGCTGGGGTGAGTTGTGGACTTAGTCGACGTCATGTACTTTGCGTCGAGAAAAGATGCAATTAATGGTGTTTGAATCAATCGCCCACCGATCATTTTTGGCCAATTTCTGTGGAAAAGTTTGACCTAGAGTGGCAGCTATAGAATATTTTAGTAAATGATAAATAAATGATAAATGGGTTGTACTTGTATAGCGCTTTTCTACCTTCAAGGTACTCAAAGCGCTTTGACACTACTTCCACATTTACCCATTCACACACACATTCACACACTGATGGAGGGAGCTGCCATGCAAGGCGCTACCAGCACCCATCAGGAGCAAGGGTGAAGTGTCTTGCTCAGGACACAACGGACATGACGAGGTTGGTACTAGGTGGGGATTGAACCAGGGACCCTCGGGTCGCGCACAGCCACTCTTCCACTGCGCCACGCCGTCCCCAGTAATAGAGTATTCTGTTGAATATATCGATCGATTAATAGAGTAATCAAATAAATCATATTTTTGCTTAATAAAGGTTTTTATTTTATTTATTTTTTTATTTTTTTGTTCTGTCCGGCTTCTCAGGCAAATCTATGGCGTCACATTAATGGCAAAAATCCAAGCGCATAAAAACTGTTATCGCGCGCTGATTCTCCACTTCGTAAAAATTAATGAAATAATCTTTGAATTTTGTTTTTAAAATGTTAAAAATAGCCTTTTAATAATGTATTCTGAAACAGTTTAAAATAATCAGAGAACTGACTAACACTGACCCTACTAGGGATGTCCCGATCCAGGTTTTTGCACTTCCGATCCGATACCGATATTGTTTTTGCACTTCCGATCCGATACCGATACTGACCGATACCGATACTGGCCTATCCGAGCATGTATTAAAGTTTAAAGTTATTTAGCCTACTTAGTTGTCAGAATCATGTTGAAAAGGGTTTTAGTACTCTTGATAACAACTAGCCAGCTGAATTAGGGGAGTTTGAATTATACACAATGGTTGGTAACAAGAAACTGACCTGTTTATTCAAGGATAAACACAAAATAGACAAAATTATACATGACAAACAGAAATGGCATCATTGAACTAGGGCTGGGCGATATGGCCTTTTTTTAATATTGCGATATTTTAAGGCCATATTGCGATACACGATATATATCTCGATATTTTGCCTCAGCCTTGAATGAACACTTGATGCATATAATCACAGCAGTATGATGATTCTATGTGTTTTGATTGATTGATTGAGACTTTTATTAGTAGGTTGCACAGTGAAGTACATATTCCGTACAATTGACCACTAAATGGTAACACCCCAATAAGTTTTTCAACTTGTTTAAGTCGGGGTCCACTTAAATTGATTCATGATACAGATATATACTATCAGATATATACTATCATCATAATACAGTCATCACACAAGATAATCACATTGAATTATTTACATTATTTATAATCCAGGGTGTGGAGGGTTAGTGTCAAAAAGACATCCAAAAGAGTTTGATATGAGAATAAATCTAAAGTTAAAATATAGGGTAGAAATGCACCCATTTGCAGGAAATGTAGTCTTGATTTTCAACATTTTCTTTCAAGGCTTGCATGTCTACATTAAAACATTCTTCTTCATACTGCATTAATATATGCTACTTTTAAACTTTCGTGCAGAGAAGGAAATCACAACTAAAAAAAATCACTAATTTTTTCATACGGTATTGATGTGGACATTTTTGCCTCGGCATTTTGATGGTGTGGACGTGTGGCCCCGAATGGAGATAAGCGTCTCGACAGACGTCACAATATTTGAACAATGATGACGAAAACTGTTTTCTCTGTCGTGTCCGTGTGTCGAAAATTGTTATGCGCTTATTTTTTTATTTGATTTTGTGCGTGGCATATAATTGCTATGCGCAGAGGACGCTTGAGCAGTGCGCAATTGCACAAGCGCGCACCTTATAGGGAACGTTGGTCACACGGCTGCGCTAGCATCACAGCTAACGTTAGCCATGCTGCTACCTCTCTGCTCGGGGAGGACGTATACGTATGTGACGTATGACGTGACAGTATGTGACGTATGACGTGACAGTATGTGACGTGTGTAAGAAGGTGCGCTCGCTGTCTGTGAGAGGGAGACACAGGAAAGAGTGAGAAGAGCCTTTCGTGTAATGCCAGCAGCTAAAAGCAACTGCGTGAGAATCCACAGACCTGTGGATGTGTTGAAGGTGTGCTGGAAAATGCGGAACGGAAATTAGGGAGGAGCAGAAAAGTGGAATGTATTATTTAAATCGGTGCGTTGGAAAACACGGAGCGGAGTTTTTTTTTTTAACTGGATCTGGATCGGCATTTTCCCATGCCTTGCCGATACGCATTTTTTTGCAAATATCGGCGGCTGATCCGATCCAAATATCGGATCGGGACATCCCTACAATAAATACTCATGTTTTAAAATGAATAAATGATCGTATAAAGAATGTTGATTACAATTAGAGATGTCCGATAATGGGTTTTTTGCAGATAGCCGATATTCCGATATTGTCCAACTCTTAATTACCGATTCCGATATCAACCAATACCGATATAAACGGTCGTGGAATTAACACATTATTATGCCTAATTTTGTTGCGATGCCCCGCTGCATGCATTAAACAATGTAACAAGGTTTTCCAAAATAAATCAACTCAAGTTATGGGGAAAAAAATGACAACATGGCACTGCCATATTTATTATTGAAGTCACAAAGTGCATTATTTTTTTTAACATGCCTCAAAACAGCAGCTTGGAATTTAGGACATGCTCTCCCTGAGAGAGCATGAGGAGGTTGAGGTGGGCGGGGTTGAGGTAGGGAGTAGCGGGGGGTGTATATTGTAGCGTCCCGGAAGAGTTAGTGCTGCAAGGGGTTCTGGGTATTTGTTCTGTTGTGTTTATGTTGTGTTACGATGCGGATGTTCTCCCCAAATGTGTTTGTCATTCTTGTTTGGTGTGGGTTCACAGTTTTATACTGTAAAATGTACGGTTGTTGTGTTTTTATAGTGTATTATTACTAGAGATGTCCGATAATGGCTTTTTTGCCGATATCCCGACATTGTCCAACTCTTAATTACCGATTCCGATATCAACCGATATATACAGTCGTGGAATGAACACATTATTATGCCTAATTTTGTTGTGATGCCCCGCTGGATGCATTAAACAATGTAACAAGGTTTTCCAAAATAAATCAGGGTAGCGGGGGGTGTATATTGTAGCGTCCCGGAAGAGTTAGTGCTGCAAAGGGTTCTGGGTATTTGTATTGTGTTACGGTGCGGATGGTCTCCCGAAATGTGTTTGTCATTCTTGTTTGGTGTGGGTTCACAGTGTGGCGCATATTTGTAACAGTGTTATAGTTGTTTATACGGCCACCCTCAGTGTGACCTGTATGGCTGTTGACCAAGTATGAATTGCATTCACTTGAGTGTGTGAAAAGCCGTAGACATTATGTGATTGGGCCGGCACGCAAAGGCAGTGCCTTTAAGGTTTATTGGCGCTCTGTACTTCTCCCTACGTTTTAAAAAGTCATACATTTTACTTTTTGAAACCGATTACATTTTAAAGCATTTATCGGCCGATAATATCAGCAGTCCGATATTATCGGACATCTCTAATTACAATATCAATAAAAAAAAAAATGTGATTATTATTCATGCCATAATCGTCCAGCCCTGCCATATCACGTCACAGTATCATTGTAATCATTTTGATACCGAAATATCGCGGTGTTATGATACCGTTACCGTCATTCTTCATCCTCCATGTTTTTGTCCGACTTTTGAGCCGTGTTTTTGTCCGTTTTCTCCGAATTGTACGACCTTCCCGCTGTTGAAAAGTTGTTACAAGTGTGCTCTGTCACCACGTCCCCTCAGCAGCGCTCCCGTCTTTCCTTTGATTCGGCGGCAAAGCCCGGGGCCTATTCTGCTCGGCGCTCGCCGCCCCGGCGATGCGGATGGCCTTAATCAAATGACAAGAGTAATTTGCCTTTGTCATTCGGCGACACGCCGCCTCAAAAATACAGTGCGGGAGAAGGCGGCTGACTAGGTGGCGTCGGCCGGCTTTAATTCCCTTTTTTTTCCCCCCCTTTCCTATTTTCCAGCGAACTGCCTTTTCCATTAAGCCGGAGGTGGCAGGTCTATTTAAAAGCAGCCGCGACCCCGGCTCTCCAACTCTGTGGGAAATAAGAAATTAACATCAGCGCTGGAAAAAGGGGGCAGGAATGGACATTTTGTTATTAGACTGTCCTTCAGTTGTATTCAAATTATTCAAGCTTTCTTTCCGCCATCTTTTTGTGTGTGTGTGCGCTCCAAACAGGTCGCCTGTTGTGACGCGCCCTGACGGAAGCGGTGTCAGGATGAGGCGTAATTGACGTAAAATATGACAGAGTGGCGCCGGCCAGCGCGGCAATGCGAGGAGCGGCGCAACACGGCGGGGAAGCCTCGCCGCTAATGTGACTGATTAATGGCGAATCACTCGCTGCTGATTTCATGAAGGAGGGGAAAGAAAGAAATTTGTGTTGTCACTCCGACGGAAAAAGACCATTAGTTGGGAATCATTATCAGCGGCCATATTTTCCAAGTCCATTATTCCAATCAGGGCGGGCATGTGTTTAATAGATTTACCTCCATTTGGCCCGTAATTGATAAATAATCAAAATAGATCAATGTGCTCAAGACCATTTTCACTAACAATCAAGGAAAAGAGGCCCATTTACCAGCTGACTTGCTCCAAATTAAGGGCTAAATTGATGATCAATTAATTGTGTGCGCTGAGCTTCGAGATGCTCCTCAATGCAGAAAAAAGGGTTGGAGACTGCACACGGAATGGGGGTCAAAGTTCACAGCTCGATCACCTCTGCGTTTACGAATGCCACAATGCTGACTTTAGCGGTATCAATAGAACGTTTTATGTTTGTACAGTACAGTCATTCAATGCGTTTTCTTTATTTTCAAGACTATTTACATCAGGCCAGGACAATTATTTTGATTCGGGGGGGGCAAATTTAGAGAAAAAAATGTGTCTTGGGGCCATACTTGCCAACCTTGAGACCTCCGAATTCGGGAGATTGGGGGGGGGGGGGCTTAAGGGGAGTATATTTTTATAGCTAGAATTCACTGACATTCAAGTATTTCTTTTATATATATATATATATATATATATATATATATATATATATATATATATATATATATATATATATATATATATATATATATACACACATTGAAATTCAAGTATTTATTTTATTTATACCTGTATGTAATATATATATATATATATATATATGTATGTAATATATACATGTATTACATACAGGTATAAATAAAATAAATACTTGAATTTCAGTGAATTCTAGCTATATATATATATATATATATATATATATATATACATTTTCAAACATGTTTTTTATTCTAGTTTCTTCAAAATAGCCACCCTTTACAGGTGTGCTTGAAGCTCATGGAGAGAATGCCAAGAGTATGCAAAGCAGTAATCAGAGCAAAGGGTGGCTATTTTGAAGAAACTAGAGTATATAACATGTTTTCAGTTATTTCACCTTTTTTTGTGAAGTACATAACTCCACATGTGTTCATTCATAGTTTTTATGTGACAATCTACAATGTAAATAGTCATGGAAATAATGAACACGCATTGAATGAGAAGGTGTGTCCAAACTTTTGGCCTGTACTATACATCAAGGGTGTGTCCTGTGTGCAGGCTGATCAAAGAGGAGGTCTCGTATAAAAAGGAGGCCAAGCAGCAGGAGGAGAAGATCGAGCAGCTGAAAGCGGAGGCGGCTGACAGTTACCTCATCAAGCAACACGTAAGTGGCGCAGGGATGGGCACTATTCACTTTTCAACCCATACGGAACCAAATCCCGGTACCTGGTATATCAGATGGAATTTTTACCTGACACGTTTCGACTGTCATCTGCAGACTTGGTCAGAACTGTGACGTGTTGCCTATCAGCTGTTCTTTTAGGCGTGGCCAACCAGGCAGACCTGTCAAGTCTACCAGTGTATTGACAAGACTGGAAATGAACAGGACCATCACTTTTTTGGACATGAAATTCCACCGACGGCAGTCAAAACATTAATGTTCATGGAAAACTGACACCTACTCTGGACCTCCGAACATCCCACAGCACACAAACTGTCAGTCGTGAGAACATTCCATGAACAGGCCAACATCATAACAGAAGAAGAAGAAGACTGCCAACCAGATAGACTTGACAGGTTGGCCACGCCTACAAGAACAGCTGACAGGCAACACGTCACAGTGGTCAGGTGACCCTTCTGAAGAAGACTGCAGGTGACAGTGGAAACGTGTCAGGTAGTGTTGTACCGGTACCAAAATGTATTTCGATACATTTCTAAATAAAGGGGACCACAAAAAATGGCATTATTGGCTTTATTTTAACTAAAAAATCTTAGGGTACATTAAACATATGCTTACCTGCCAACTACTCCAGTTTTCCCGTAATTAGTACGGTTTTCATCAACCTATTCCGGGTTACGGTTGCAGTGATAAAAAATACGGTTTTTCATTAATTAAAAATTTTTTTTTTTTTTTAAGTTTTATTCACGAAATCGCGTAACAACAATGACAATCGACACTGCTTCCCGTAACTTCCTATCGAGCCATTCCGAATGCCATGCGCGAGGCTATTTATAGCACCGCTGCCAAGCACGAGGCACCAGTTGCCATTGTTTCCAAACGAGCGAACGATCATGGAATCAGCCGGAGAAAAATCGCAAACGAGTCTTAAACCGAAAAGAAAACTGCAGTCATTCCGTGAAGAATATTCAAAAGCCTATCCGGGAATAATTATCCGTTCCAAAAAGGGTGAAAACTACGCGAATTGCACCTTGTGCAGACAAGATTTTTCGATCGGACACGGAGGAATTAGCGATGTAAAAGACCACGTTGGGACAAAAAAACACAAGTCTAATGCCGTTGCTAGCGATACAAGTGGAAAAATTTCAACGTTTTTCGTCGCCCAAACAGATTCTTTGGATGTGATAAATGCCGAAGTTTTATTTACGGAGGCAATAATTGAGCAAACAAAAAGGTAATGACACCAATGTTATCTATTGGAATTGTTTAGTACTGTTATACTGTTAAAAGTGTTGATACTATTTATGCTTTCAAGTCCAAGTTGAAGAAATCTTGTTAAATGTTGACAGCATAACTACCAAAATACAGAAGTATGTCCTTAATATTTTTGCAGTGCTATTTCTGTTGAAAAGTTCAAATGATTACATTAGAGATGTGATGTGCCACTTTTCAAGTGTCTGATGGCTTAAATTAATTTTCATTAATTTTTCATATTTTGAATTCTTTTGAAAGGCTTACAAAAAAACTACATTTGAATTGTAATTCCATGCTATTGACAGGACTATTAATTTGAATGAAGTTAGCTTACCATGTTTACAGTATGATAATTGTGATAGAAATGTGAATTTTAGGCACAGAATATTTTTTACAATTGAACAAGGCAGTAGATTATACAAGCTTGGACAGAAAGTTAATAATGACACCAATGGAATTGTTTAGTACTGTTTTACCATTTGTTTACTGTAAAAGTTGTTTATACTGTTTATACTTTCAATTAACAAATTGAAGTCTTGTGAAAGGTTGACAGGATAACTGGCATTAACTGTCAAAATAATTTCAAACTATTGAAGTTAGCTTACAGAATAAACATGTCAATCAACCCATATGATTTTTGCTGTAATATTGTTGTTTTGAAAAGTCACTGTGACTGATAGAAAAGTGATGGTTTTAGCAACATTTTAACCTGTCTGAATGCTAATAATCATTTTGCGTTAGGTTTTTCTGATTTCAAAAGTTGGCAGGTATGCATATGTTTATTATTGCAATTTGTCCTTAAATAAAATAGTGAACATACTAGACAACTTGTCTTTTAGTAGTAAGTAAACAAACAAAGGCTCCTAATTAGTCTATGCAGTAACGTATTGTGTCATTTATACACCTATTATTTTGTCAACATGATGAGGGACAAGCTGTAAAAAATTATTATTAATCTACTTGTTCATTTACTGTTAATATCTGCTTATTTTCTCTTTTAACATGTTCTATCTACACTTCTGTTCAAATGTAATAATCACTTATTCTTCTCTTCTTTGATACTTTACACTAGTTTTCGATGATAGCACAAATTTGGGTATCAATCCGATACCAAGTACAAACCCCGTTTCCATATGAGTTGGGAAATTGTGTTAGATGTAAATATAAACAGAATACAATGATTTGCTAATCTTTTTCAACCCATATTCAATTGAATGCACTACAAAGACAAGATATTTGATGTTCAAACTCATAAACTTTATATTTTTTTGCAAATAATAATTAACTTAGAATTTCATGGCTGCAACACGTGCCAAAGTAGTTGGGAAAGGGCATGGTCACCACTGTGTTACATGGCCTTTCCTTTTAACAACACTCAGTAAACGTTTGGGAACTGAGGAGACACATTTTTTAAGCTTTTCAGGTGGAATTCTTTCCCATTCTTGCTTGATGTACAGCTTAAGTTGTTCAACAGTCTCCCTTCTCATATTTTAGCCTTCATATTGCACCACACATGTTCAATGGGAGACAGGTCTGGACTACAGGCAGGCCAGTCTAGTACCCGCACTCTTTTATTATGAAGCCACGTTGATGTAACACGTGGCTTGGCATTGTCTTGCTTAAATAAGCAGGGGCGTCCATGGTAACGTTGCTTGGATGGCAACATATGTTACTCCAAAACCTGTATGTACCTTTCAGCATTAATAGCGCCTTCACATATGTGTAAGTTACCCATGTCTTGGGCACTAATACAACCCCACACAAAGATTCTTCTTAAACTGTTCAACAATTTGCTCAGGCATTTGTTGACAAAGTGGTGACCCTCGCCCCATCCTTGTTTGTGAATGACTGAGCATTTCATGGAATCTACTTTTATTCCCAATCATGCCACCCACCTGTTCCCAATTTGCCCGTTCACCTGTGGGATGTTCCAAATAAGTGTTTGATCAGGATTCCTCAACTTTATCAGTATTTATTGCCACCTTTCCCAACTTCTTTGTCATGTGTTGCTGGCATAAAATTATAAAGTTAATGATTATTTGCAAAAAAAAATTTGTTTATGAGTTTGAACATCAAATATGTTGTCTTTGTAGCATATTGAACTGAATATGGGTTGAAAATGATTTGCAAATCATTGTATTCTGTTTATATTTACACACACTTTCCCAACTCATATGGAAACGGGGTTTGTAGTTACAGGATCATACATTGGTCATATTCAAAGTCCTCATGTGTCCAGGGACGTATTTCCTGAGTGTATAAACATAATTACATTTTTTTGTGATGCTAAAAAATATCGATGTAATCATAGTAGTATCGACTAAATATGCTCTTGTACTTGGTATCATTACAGTGGATGTTAAGTGTAGATCCACCCATGGCATTTGTTTACATTGTGACACCGGTGAGCTATTGTATCCTCCTACTGTGTGTAGTGAAGCACTGGGGAACCGGTACTTTTTAGAGGCGGTATAGTACCGAATATGATTCATTAGTATCGCGGTACTATATTAGTACCGGTATAAAGTACAACCCTAGTGTCGGGTAAAAATTCCATCTAATATACCCAAAATATTGTCTGATTACAAGAAAGTTTGAAACATATCCATCTTAGTTGTAGTTTTCATTACCAAATTTGGAAGTGTTGAAATCGCCACGTAAAATTGCAAATGCTAATTGTAGCAAATCCAATGTAAGTTAGCATCAAGCTAGCACACTTTAAAGAGTGAAGCCTTATTTTACGTTTGAGCGTTTTCTTTTTGGCATGCTTGCTTTGTTGGTGTGGAAAATTGCAATATTAGAGAGAGTTTGGCTGAGTCCGCCCTGACTGATTGTTTACATGAGCCGGAGTCAAGTCTGCAACCGGACATGAGGTCACGTGCGACAAAGGTATCGAAGTATGGCACCGTTTGATTTTACGTGAATCGATACCGAAATCAGTCAGTGCCTATAGAAGTACCAAATTGGCTAGCCATCCCTAATGCATACTTGCCCACCTTGAGACCTCCGAATTCGGGAGATTGGGGGGGTTTGAAGTGGGTGGGGTTAAGGGGGGAGGAGTATATTTTTATAGCTAGAATTCACTGATATTCAAGTATTTCTTATATATATTTTATATATATATATATATATATATATATATATATATATATATGTATATATATGTATATATGTATGTACCGCATTTTTCGGACTATAAGTCGCTCCGGAGTAAAAGTCGCACCGGCCGAAAATGCATAATAAAGAAGGAAAAAAACATATAAAAGTCGCACTGGAGTATAAGTCGCATTTTTGGGGGAAATGTATTTGATAAAAGCCAACACCAAGAATAGACATTTGAAAGGCAATTTAAAATAAATCAAGAATAGTGAACAACAGGCTGAATAAGTGTACGTTATATGAGGCATAAATAACCAACTGGTATGTTAACGTAACATATTATGGTAAGAGTCATTCAAATAACTATAACATATAGAACATGCTATATGTTTACCAAACAATCTGTCACTCCTAATAGCTAAATCCCATGAAATCTTATACGTCTAGTCTCTTACGTGAATGACATAAATAATATTATTTGATATTTTACGCTAATGTGTTAATAATTTCACACATAAGTCGCTCCTGAGTATAAATCGCACCCCCGGCCAAACTATGAAAAAAAAACTGCGACTTATAGTCCGAAAAATACGGTAAATAAAATAAATACTTGACTTTCAGTGAATTCTAGCTATATATATATATATATATATATATATATATATATTTATTTTATTATATATATATATATATATAATACTTGAATCTCAGTGTTCATTTATTTACACATATACACACACATAACACTCCTCTACTCATTGTTGTATTTGAAAGTGCAATTCTTTGCAGCCAGTAGCACAGCCTTTGAAGGAGCATAGGTATGGGCAGCATCTGTGAAATTTAATTTGCAGGGAAGGAGTGAGTTTAGGGTTGAATTGTCCATCCTCAATCTATTCTCTGTCACTTGTCGTCGCCATGACTGTCTCTTCTTCGTTCTTCTGCTTCGTCTCCTTCTTGTTGTGTGCGCAGTTGTGCACTCTCCAAAAGCCGTAGATGTTATGACGTGACTGGGCCGGCACGCTGTTTATATGGAGAAAAAGCGGACGTGACGACAGGCTGTCCTCACTCAGGTCCGCCCCTGTTTTCCGCTTGGAAATCAGGAGAAATTCGGGAGAATGGTTGTCCCGGGAGATTTTCGGGAGAGGCACTGAAATTTGGGAGTCTCCCGGAAAATTCGGGAGGGTTGGCAAGTATGTCCTAATGTGGCGCGTTCAGCTTCTTTTTTAAACAAGCGACTCCACACACCTTTTTAAGAGGCAATGCTAGTTATCAAAATGAGTATTTATTTCCCCCTCAACGCTACAATGAGGAATCTGTCTGGCAGCTTGTCAAAGCGTCTTGACAGAACACCAGCAGGTCATGTGACATCCTTGTTGCTCGCATGTCAAACAATTGGCCTGATTAGCAGAATGACGCTAATGGATCGTCTTCACGCTGCTTCTCCTGGCATCACGTCGTCTTCATCCCCCTCGCCGACCACGCTTTAACACAGGGCCGTCCAAACTTTTTCCCCCTCATTGAAAAATCCAAGGATGCGAGGGCGGTTTTGATATTAACCAACACAATAACTACATGTTTGGGGGGTTTTCCAACCCTGAGGGCTCCCCTCAATTTTGGTAAATGTTAAATGTACTGGGGACCCGAAAATTTTAAAAGTAAGTCATATAACCATATTATTTTTTTACTTACAGCGCTTAAATCTCTAGACCACAGGTGTCGAACTTTGCCTCCTTGAACTTGTCCAAATCATGAGTTTTTATGTTTTATGCCCTTTTTGTCAAAGAGAACCTCTGTTTTTATATGGCAATCTTACAAATCTGCATTTTTTTTACCCCCCAAATATACATAAAAATAGAATATTTGATTCAATTGGATCCTTGAATGGGTCAATAGCAACATTTATTTCTAATGAAAAAAACAGTTATCAGTGTTAAAATGTCAACGTTTTCTCTTTACATTACACCCGTTTGTTTCTTTACTCCATTCTTTGTTTGTTTGTTCTTTATAGTATTTTTAGAATGTGCCGCGGGCCTTTAAAAAAATTAGCTTATCAGATCATAAGTTTATTAAAAAAATGTTTATGTTTTTGTCAAGACCTTTGTTTTTATACGGCAATCTTACAAAATATGCAAATGTAACCCCAAAAAATACATCAAAATAGAATATTTGATTCAATTGGATCCTTGAATGGGTCGATAACAACAACATTGATTATTTCTAATGAAAAAAACAGTTATCAGTGTTAAAATGGCAACTTTTTCTCTTTACATTTCACCCGTTTGTTCCTTTACTCCTCTCTCTGTTTGTTTGTTTTTTATAGTATTTTTAGAATGTGCCGCGGGCCGTTAAAAAAATGTGCTTATCAGATCGTAAGTTTATATATTTATTTTTTATGCCCTTTTTGTCAAAGAAAACCTTTGCTTTTATACGGCAATCTTACAAAATATGCCATTTTTACCCCAAAAAATACATCAAAATAGAATATTTGATTCAATTGGATCCTTGAATGGGTCAATAACAACAACGTTGATTATTTTTGATGAAAAAAACAGTTCAGTGTTCAAATGTCAACATTTTTTCTTTACTTTACACCCGTTGTTTGTTTTTTATAGTATTTTTATAATGTGCCGCGGGCCGTTAAAAAAATTAGCTTATCAGATCGTAAGTTTATATATTTATTTTTTATGCCCTTTTTGTCAAAGAAAACCTTTGTTTTTATATGGCAATCTTACAAAATATGCCATTTTCACCCCAAAAAATACATCAAAATAGAATATTTGATTCAATTGGATCCTTGAATGGGTCAATAACAACAACATAATTATTTTTGATGAAAAAAACAGTTATCAGTGTTAAAATGTCAACTTTTTGTCTTTACATTACACCCGTTTGTTCCTTTACTCCTCTCTCTTTGTTTGTTTTTTTATAGTATTTTTAGAATGTGCCGCGGGCCGTTAAAAAAATTAGCTTATCAGATCATAAGTTTATATATTTATTTCTTTTATGCCCTTTTTGTCAAAGAAAACCTTTGTTTTTATACGGCAATCTTACAAAATATGCAATTTTTACCCCAAAAAATACATCAAAATAGAATATTTGATTCAATTGGATCCTTGAATGGGTCGATAACAACAACATTGATTATTTCTAATGAAAAAAACAGTTATCAGTGTTAAAATGTCAACATTTTCTCTTTACATTACACCCGTTTGTTCCTTTACTCCACTCTGTTTGTTTTGTATAGTATTTTTAGAATGTGCCGCGGGCCGTTTAAAAAAATGTGCTTATCAGATCATAAGTTTATATTTAATTTTTTTTATGCCCTTTTTGTCAAAGAAAATCTTTATTATACGGCAATCTTACAAAACTGCAATTTTTACCCCCAAAAATATATCAATATAGAATATTTGATTCAATTGGATCCTTGAATGGGTCAATAACAGCAACATTGATTATTTCTAATTAAAAAAACATTTATCAGTGTTACATTTCAACATTTTCTCTTTACATTACACCCGTTGTTTGTTTGTTTGTTTTTTATAGTATTTTTAGAATGTGCCGTGGGCCGTTAAAAAAAATTAGCTTATCACATCATAATTTTATATATATATATATATATATATATATATATTTATTTTTTTATGCCCTTTTTGTCAAAGAAAACCTGTGTTTTTATACGGCAATCTTACATAATATGCCATTTTACCCCAAAAAATACATCAAAATAGAATATTTGATTCAATTGGATCCTTGAATGGGTCAATAACAACAACATTGATTATTTTTAATGAAAAAAACAGTTCAGTGTTCAAATGTCAACATTTTCTCTTTACTTTACACCCGTTGTTTGTTTTGTTTTTTATAGTATTTTTAGAATGTGCCGCGGGCCGTTAAAAAAATTAGCTCATCAGATGATAAGTTTATATTTATTTATTTTTTCTGCCCTTTTTGTCAAAGAAAACCTTTGTTTTTATACGGCAATCTTACAAATTATGCAATTTTTACCCCAAAAAATACATCAAAATTTAATATTTGATTCAATTGGATCCTTGAATGGGTCAATAACAACAACATTGATTATTTTTAATGAAAAAAACAGTTCAGTGTTCAAATGTCAACATTTTCTCTTTACTTTACACCCGTTGTTTGTTTGTTTTTTATAGTATTTTTAGAATGTGCCGCGGGCCGTTAAAAAAATTAGCTTATCAGATCATAAGTTTATATATTTATTTCTTTTATGCCCTTTATGTCAAAGAAAACCTTTGTTTTTATACGGCAATCTTACAAATTATGCAATTTTTACCCCAAAAAATACATCAAAATGTAATATTTGATTCAATTGGATCCTTGAATGGGTCAATAACAACAACATTGATTATTTTTTATGAAAAAAACAGTTCAGTGTTCAAATGTCAACATTTTCTCTTTACATTACACCCGTTGTTTGTTTGTTATTTATAGTATTTTTAGAATGTGCCGCGGGCCGTTAAAAAAATTAACTTATCAGATGATAAGTTTATATTTATTTATTTTTTCTGCCCTTTTTGTCAAAGAAAACCTGTGTTTTTATACGGCAATCTTACATAATATGCCATTTTTCCCCCAAAAAATACATCAAAATAGAATATTTGATTCAATTGGATCCTTGAATGGGTCAATAACAACAACATTGATTATTTTTAATGAAAAAAACAGTTCAGTGTTCAAATGTCAACATTTTCTCTTTACATTACACCCGTTGTTTGTTTTGTTTTTTATAGTATTTTTAGAATGTGCCGCGGGCCGTTAAAAAAATTAGCTCATCAGATCATAAGTTTATATATATTTATTTTTTCTGCCCTTTTTGTCAAAGAAAACCTTTGTTTTTATACGGCAATCTTACATAATATGCAATTTTTACCCCAAAAATACATCAAAATAGAATATTTGATTCAATTGGATCCTTGAATGGGTCAATAACAACATTGATTATTTTTAATGAAAAAAACAGTTGTCAGTGTTAAAATGTCAACTTGTTCCTTTACTTCACTCTCTTTGTTTGTTTTTTATAGTATTTTTAGAATGTGCCGCAGGCCATTAAAATAATTGGCTGTGAATTGCAAACGGCCCCGGGCCACAGTTTGGACACCCTTGTTTACCGCGAGCATAAAAATTCAGAGCGAGTGGGTTTTGTTTGTTCATTCAAAGCGGCGGCCGGGGCCCGAGCGGAGCGGCACGCTTGGCTGGCGTTAATGGCGAGATTGGGAGGCCAGATGGATTATGGTTTGGAGATGATGCGTCTGAGGCAGGATGGATTAGAGGTTTTTGTTTTAATGGAATCAATACGCTCTCTTAAGTGTCGTCTTTATCCCGCGCTGATGGGATCATTCCACCGAAGCCAGAGGGCGCCGTGACTTTTCTCTGTCGCGGCTCGGCTCCGCTTAGCCCGGCGCGCCCTTCCGCACGTGCGCTTTGTCGGGTTAACATCGCACCTGGACGGCGATGGCGCGTGACTTTTATCATCGCTAGTTTAGCCCACAGCAGACTTTGGTCCAGTCAGGTTCTTGGCTTTGTGAAGCAAAAGTAGGCCGCTGTGTTGTCTTACTGGTGGCAGAAGGTGTAACCCGGCGGATGTGCTTGCAGACGGAGAGCTTGAAGGAGACCATCATGATGGTCCCAGACACCCGACGCCGCCTGACCGTTGCACACAACGACCTGCAGCAGCTACTGGTGAGTGGACAACGTTTCCTTCATTTGAAAATACTATTATACATGAAGTGGAATAAAAGAGCAAACAAGTGTAATGAGGAAAAAAGTTGCAAAATTGACACTAATAACTCAAAGCCAACATGCCTTGCTCAAAAAGTTATAACAACTTGTAATCAATGGGTAGATCTGAAGTCGGTCTAGAGATTTATTTTGAACTTTTATGAGTGGAGGCCTTTTGGGTCGCCGTTGTTGAAAAATAATAATGAATCAAAAAGCAATGGGTTATGAATTATTTACCTATTTATAGCACATCTGTCAAACTCAGGGCTTGGAGGCCAGATCTGGCCTGCCAATTCATTTAATATGGCCCGGCAAATCATTTCAAAGTAGACCTCCAAATCATTTAATGTGGCCCGACAAATCCTTTAAAAGTAGACCTCCAAATCATTTAAGGTGGCCCAACAAATAATTTCAAAGTAGACCTCCAAATCATTTAATGGGGCCCGACAAATCATTTCAAAGTAGACCTCCAAATCATTTCATTTGGCCCAACAAATCATTTCAAAGTAGACCTCCAAATCATTTAAGGTGGCCCGACAAATCCTTTAAAAGTAGACCTCCAAATCATTTAACGTGGCCCAACAAATACTTTCAAAGTAGACCTCCAAATCATTTAATGGGGCCCGACAAATAATTTCAAAGTAGACCTCCAAATAATTTCATTTGGCCCAACAAATCATTTCAAAGTAGACCTCCAATCATTTAATGTGGCCCAACAAATAATTTCAAAGTAGACCTCCAAATCATTTAATGGGGCCCGACAAATCATTTCAAAGTAGACCTCCAAATAGTTTCATTTGGCCCAACAAATCATTTCAAAGTAGACCTCCAATCATTTAATGTGGCCCAACAAATAATTTCAAAGTAGACCTCCAAATCATTTAATGGGGCCCGACAAATCATTTCAAAGTAGACCTCCAAATAATTTCATTTGGCCCAACAAATAATTTCAAAGTAGACCTCCAAATCATTTAATGGGGCCCGACAAATCATTTCAAAGTAGACCTCCAATCATTTCATTTGGCCCAACAAATAATTTCAAATTAGACCTCCAAATCATTCAATTATTTCAAAGTAGACCTCCAATCATTTAAAGTGGCCCAACAAATAATTTCAGATTAGACTTCCAAATCATTCAATAATTTCAAAGTAGACCTCCAAATCATTTAAGGTGCCCGACAAAACATTTAAAAGTAGACCTCCAAATCATTTAATTTGGCCCGACAAATCATTTCAAAGTAGACCTCCAAATAATTTAAGGTGGCCCGACAAATCACTTCAAAGTAGACCTCCAATCATTTAATGTGGCCCGAGAAATCATTTCAAATTAGACCTCCAAATCATTCAATCATTTCAAAGTAGACCTCCAAATCATTTAATTTGGCCCGACAAATCATGTAAAAGTAGACCTCCAAATCATTTGTGGCCTGACAAATGATTTCAAAGTAGACCTCCAAATCATTTAATGTGGCCTGACAAATCACTTCAAAGTAGACCTCCAATCATTTAATGTGGCCCGACAAATCATTTCAAATTAGACCTCCAAATCATTCAATCATTTCAAAGTAGACCTCCAAATCATTTAATTTGGCCCGACAAATCATGTAAAAGTAAACCTCCAAATCATTTAATTTGGCCCGACAAATCATTTCAAAGTAGACCTCCAAATCATTTAATGTGGCCTGACAAATGATTTCAAAGTAGACCTCCAAATCATTTAAGTGGCCTGACAAATTATTTAAAAGTAGACCTCCAAATCATTTAAGGTGGCCCTCCAAATCATTTCAAAGTAGACCTCCAAATCATTTAATTTGGCCCGACTAATCTTTTAAAAATAGACCTCCAAATCATTTAAAAGTAGACCTCCAAATCATTTAATTTGGCCCGACAAATCATTTCAAAGTAGACCTCCAAATCATTTAAGGTGGCCCGACAAATCATTTAAAAGTAAACCTCCAAGTCATTTAATGTGGCCCTCCAAATCATTTCAAAGTAGACCTCCAAATCATTTAAGGTGGCCCGAAAAATCTCTACTTACTAGCCTAAATAAATCAACCATTTATAAATATGGTAAGTTGCAATAATTTCACCTCCAAATGTAGTGTATATTACTGTAAATGGAAAAACACTACTGCTGTTTTTATGGTTAAAAAAAAAATAATAATAAAAAAAGGCAGCTCAGTTGCCATAATTTTACTGTAAAATTTATATTTGTTTCTTTACTGTAAATAAAAAAACCTGCAATTTTGCACTAAAATTGTGGCTCCCTTGAACTGCCAGTTTGTTTGGGTTTTTTACCGCAAATCAACAAGTGTAGATTTTTTGGTGTATTACTGTAAATGCCAAAACGGCACCACAGTTTATTACAGTAAAAAAAAAAGTACAGTTTTTTTCATTCCGAGAACATTTTTGTAAAAACCACAGTAAATTTCACAATTTTACCATGAAATCTATTGCTATTTGCTTTGAACTCATTATTATTAGTAATTATTTCTATTTAAAAAAAGGTGTGAATGTTTGATCATATATTTTTGTATGATTAGACAATATTTAAGTGAACATCATTTGCAATTACATTGAGTAAAACATTTTTTTTCTCCCAAAATGGAAAGAAAGAATACATTTAGTAAGAAAAGTTACAGTACTTTATTGATGCATATTATTTCCAGGCTTTCCAGGGCCATATAAAAGGCCCCCGGGCCGTGAGTTTGACACCTGTGTTGTACAGGGTAATAGGACAGGAACGTTGCCACTTAGTACGCCCCGTAAAAGATGGACGCGGGTAGAGAATGAGTAAAAAAAGTCGATCTCAGACCGGGCTCCAAGGGAGGGGGGGGACTCGAAGCACATATTTAACTACGACATGCAACTCAAGACTTGCAACAGGGGGAAGGGCTGAATCTGCCACCCATACCACGTGGGATGAAGCGCCGAAGGCTCGGGATAGGAGGTGGGGTTTGTCCCTGCTCCGTGACCTCGGTGCTGTCGCAAACACGACAACACAGCAAGCCGGTCCAACAGAAGTCGACAGGTGTGTGTCCACGAGAGAATTTTCTGAACTGTCCTCTAGGAGAGTCTCAAAGCAAAAACCTTGTCACGTCGCTCGCAGCCGGGGAAAACAATCCAGATAAGAATGTTTGTGTTTGAGCGAGCGGAAACACATTTAAAGTTTTCACTCCGTCTATTTCTGGTCCTCAAATTCATCATACTTCGCCATGCAGAGCAGACGGCGTCTCCAGGATGTTGTCAAGTTTGTGATTTAGTCCAAACTCTCAAAAGTCTTGAGTGCCTGGAGCTCTGCCTGCATCCTCCAATCATTAGTGCACGGCTTTAGGGTACTTTGAATGGCTTCCAGCACCTTCCAATCTGTCGACACACCAGGGCAGCGCTTACTCCAATCAGCAGATGTCCTATCATGATTCCAACTAGGTAGATATCTTCAACGTCCTCTGGTCGCCAGGCATACGGCACTCGGCTTCTCCCAAGAGTCCATCTTGTGTTCAGCAACAACCGTTCAGGCAGGTTCCCCCAAACCTGAGTGTGGAAGTTGCCCTCCAGTGGGTTTCTCGGACCACCAAACATCGCCACACGAGCCCGGAACAGGGTTACAACACTGTTTTATTTTTCAATAAAGTCTCTTGCTTTCCAGCAATAGTTTTTGTCCGTCTCAGGCTCGCTCTTGCTCCAGCTCCAGCTCCAACAACTCTCTCCTCCCCGCTGCTGCCTTTTTAACAGAGCGACAGGTGATTAGATAACCAGGCCCAGGTGGGCCATCTACGCACCTGTCGCTGATCTCGAAGCCGGTCCTGGCACACCCCGCTTCGCTGCAGGTCCGCAGGCCACGCCCCCCTCCACAATAAAATCTTGTCAATTTCATTGAGAGGCAAGTGGATCAATTCCATTGTTTAGATTTTGGAGAGCAACGAGAGGCAACGAGAAAGTTAAGACCGGAGAAGACAAAGATGCGAGCAGGAGAGAGCAAGGGAGCGTCCGCCTTCGATGAGTGCCAGAGAGAGAGGGAAAAAATAACTTTCTGGCTTCTGATCACGCAACAAGATGTTTCAAGCCTTTTTTTTTTGTCTTTTTGTCTAAAAAAGAAATATCTAAATTAGGGATGTCCGATAATGTCAGACTGCCGATATTATCGGCCGATAAATGCTTTAAAATGTAATATCGGAAATGGTCGGTTTCAAAATTATCGGTATCGGTTTCAAAAAGTAAAATGTATGACTTTTTAAAACGCCGCTGTGTACACGGTAGAGATGCGCGGATGGGCAATTATTTCATCCGCAACCGCATCAGAAAGTCGTCAACCATCCGCCATCCACCCGATGTAACATTTGATCAGAACCGCATCCTCCCGCACCCGCCCGTTGTTATATATCTAATATAGACGATGCAAGGCATTAGTGAGGTTATAAAGCTTTTGCCTGTTAAAGAAAGGAGACTGATCCAATGCAGTGCAGACATTCGCGTGCCACGCTGTCACGACCCAGACGCACACCAGTGCGCAATCATATGGGAGCCGCGCTGAGCGCACCTCCAAGCGCGTCTCGCTGCCGGCGACGGCCGCGTATGAGCCCGACGCTCCAACGCCATCCATTTTCAGGGCTAGTTGATTCGGCAGGTGGGTTGTTACACACTCCTTAGCGGGTTCCGACTTCCATGGCCACCGTCCAGCTGCTGTCTATATCAACCAGGGTGAGCCCCACCCCTTTCGTGAGCGCACTGCGCGCGGAGTGACCCCTGTTACGCGCCCCCGGCAATGGGGGTGGCGGGCAGGTAAGCTGCGCGGGCGGAGCGCGCGGAGTGACCCCTGTTACGAGCCCCCGGCCACGGGGGTGGCGGGCAGGTAAGCTGCTTACCTGCACCATCACCCAACCATGCAAATTTTGCATTTCCTTTGGAAATCGAGGTCCCAGAGTCTGGAGGAAGACAGGAGAGGCACAGGATCCACGTTGCCTGAAGTCTAGTGTAAAGTTTCCACCATCAGTGATGGTTTGGGGTGCCATGTCATCTGCTGGTGTCGGTCCACTCTGTTTCCTGAGATCCAGGGTCAACGCAGCCGTCTACCAGCAAGTTTTAGAGCACTTCATGCTTCCTGCTGCTGACCTGCTCTATGGAGATGGAGATTTCAAGTTCCAACAGGACTTGGCGCCTGCACACGGCGCAAAATCTACCCGTGCCTGGTTTACGGACCATGGTATTTCTGTTCTAAATTGGCCCGCCAACTCCCCTGACCTTAGCCCCATAGAAAATCTGTGGGGTATTGTGAAAAGGAAGATGCAGAATGCCAGACCCAAAAACGCAGAAGAGTTGAAGGCCACTATCAGAGCAACCTGGGCTCTCATAACACCTGAGCAGTGCCAGAAACTCATCGACTCCATGCCACGCCGCATTAACGCAGTAATTGAGGCAAAAGGAGCTCCAACCAAGTATTGAGTATTGTACATGCTCATATTTTTCATTTTCATACTTTTCAGTTGGCCAACATTTCTAAAAATCCCTTTTTTGTATTAGCCTTAAGTAATATTCTAATTTTGTGACACACGGAATTTTGGATTTTCATTTGTTGCCACTTCAAATCATCAAAATTAAATGAAATAAACATTTGAATGCATCAGTCTGTGTGCAATGAATAAATATAATGTACAAGTTACACCTTTTGAATGCAATTACTGAAATAAATCAAGTTTTTCAAAATATTCTAATTTACTGGCTTTTACCTGTATATCCGTCAGTAAACTCGCCATGAAAGCACTAAAACATACCGGTGTAGTGACTTTACATTATTCACCCAAGGAACTTCAGTTATTAGAGAGTTCCGGTCGGAGGCTTTTTCACGGGACACATTTCCGGCGTTGTTGTTGCACTAGTGAGCCACGGATGAGGAGATGCTGCTCCGTTATTGATGGAAGTAAAGTCTGAACGTCATTAAAACAGTTAGCGCCATCTTTTGACTCTTCTTCCACTCCCGTCCTTGCACGCTACACAGCAAAGGGGAGAAAACGCTGTCGAAGGTGAGCCACGTAAATAAGACCGCCCACAAAACGGCGCATCCTGAAGCGACTGTCAGAAAGTTGATAATAGATTTTATTTGTAAAAGCACTTTACATTGAGCAAACAACCTCAAAGTGCTACAGTGCATTAAAATAAATAAATAAAATAAAATACAAATAAAAACTAGAACAGCCTAATAGCTAGAAATAGCACACATATATCTAAAAAAAAGGCTTTTTTTTTTCTTTTTTTGTTAAAGAAGGGTTTTAAGACTTTTTTTAAAGGATCCACAGTCTGTGGTGCCCTCAGGTGGTCAGGGAGAGCGTTCCATAGACTGGGAGCGGCGGAGCAGAAAGCCCGGTCTCCCATTGTTCAGAGCTTTGATCTGTGAAACATCATCTATCCACAAAATGACGCATCCGGTGCGCCTTTTGTCTGAAAATAGACCTGACTCGACCCGCTCATCGGCAGTGGGCCTTATAACCCGGTGCGCCCTATGGTCCGGAAAATACGGTAATCAAAAACAGTTTCCTATGCAAATTGCCTAACAAGCCTATTATTATGTTTATATTCATACATTGTTCACTGTTCACTGGGCAGCCATGATTGAATGTGGCCCTCACTAAAAATGAGATGACTCCCCTGATTTAAGGCTCCAATTACTTCACATCAAATATTCCATTTTGAAAAATGTTTTTGGGGGAAAATATGGCATATTTTTAGTTTTTGCCATTAAAAAAAACTGTGGAAAAGGGCATAAAACATTACAACAAAAATAATTAATGGCAACGAATTAGAGATGTCCGATAATATCGGGCTGCGGATACTATCGGCCGATAAATGCTTTAAAATGTAATATCGGAAATTATCGGTATCGGTTTCAAAAAGTAAAATGTATGACTTTTTAAAACGCCGCTGTGTACACGGACGTAGGGAGAAGTACAGAGCGCCAATAAACCTTCAAGGCACTGCCTTTGCGTGCCGGCCCAATCACATAATATCTACGGCTTTTCACACACACAAGTGAACGCAAAACATACTTGGTCAACAGCCATACAGGTCACACTGAGGGTGGCCATATATACAACTTTAACACTGTTACAAATATGCGCCACACTGTGAACCCACACCAAACAAGAATGACAAACACATTTCGGGAGAACATCCGCACTGTAACACAACATAAACACAACAGAACAAATACCCAGAACCCCTTGCAGCACTAACTCTTCCGGGACGCTACAATATACACCCCTCACAGTTTTTGGTTGAAATGAAGAATTCCCTTTCAATCAAATTAAGCTTGAAAATGATGAAATATTAATACAATTGGAATAAAATTGACAATGAAGAGGGTGTAGGTAAAACATGGTGAGATGCGGAACTTCATGGACAGTAGGAATTTAGTGTTGCCACTCAAGTAAAGTATGAAAAATGTTTAGTATTACTCTAAAAAAATAACTAAGGTGGTATGATGGCCACAGGTTGACCCTGGAACGGATTAATTGTACGTGATGTTATTCACAATAGGAAAAAGGTGTTTTAATATTCAGTAGGACCAATCACAGTTTAGAGGCGTGGCTGGGTCTAAATAAGGAAGCATGCAAGAAGAAGTGCAATCAAGCTTTTTTTCATAAATTTACAATTTTTTTGATTGTTTTTGTGTTTTGCTAGGAAATGATGGAAAAATATTTTTAAAAAATGTCAAATTTGTAGTATTTTTTAATTGTAAAAATGAGAGATGCCCGATAATGGCTTTTTGCCGATATTGTCCAACTCTTAATTACCGATTCCGATATCAACCGATACCGATATATACAGTGGTGGAATTAACACATTATTATTTTGTTGTGATGCCCCGCTGAATGCATTAAACAATGTAACAAGGTTTTCCAAAATAAACCAACTCAAGTTATGGGAAAAAAATGCCAACATGGCACTGCCATATTTATTATTGAAGTCACAAAGTGCATTATTTTTTTTAACATGCCTCAAAACAGCAGCTTGGAATTTGGGACACGCTCTCCCTGAGAGAGCATGAGGAGGTTGAGGTGGGCGGGGTTGGGGGGGCTGGTGTAGGGGGTAGCGGGGAGGTGTATATTGTAGCGTCCCGGAAGAGTTAGTGCTGCAAGGGATTCTGGGTATTTGTTCTGTTGTGTTTATGTTGTGTTACAGTGTGGATGTTCTCCCGAAATGTGTTTGTCATTCTTGTTTGGTGTGGGTTCACAGTGTGGCGCATATTTGTAACAGTGTGACTGAGACACTTTTGATCTTTAACATTCACCGAAATTCAGGGGAATCCTAATGTTTTGAGCGTGAAAAATATCCAAATGGTCTCCGCATGCTTTTATTTTTCAATGTGCGGCCCTCGGTGGAAAAAGTTTGGACACCCCTGGCTTAGAAGTAACGGCGGACGAGGCCCGATACAACTTGCAAGGTCCTCACAATAACAAACTTTGTGTACTTTCTCACGTTTGCAGGAAGCGGAGGAAGAGTTGGCGGAATCTGCGGAATACCAAGAAGCCAAAGACATGTTGGACTCGGTCAAGTTGGAAACCTAAATTCTGTTGTCACTTGCTTCAAACGCTCATTCCTTATTACATGCATAATTATTATGAATGTGATGTTTGTTTGATCTCCAAACCTCTCCACTATTAATGCAACTTTCGTACCATAAAACATAGTTTTAGTCATTATTGTTTTGTCACACAAATACACTGACACACTCCTGTCTAATCTGAAATACGGATTAAAATACAATTTGCTTGTTGCTAGGCAGAATTCATGTGGGAACCCACCGTTTGTAATTGAAAAAGACAAGGAGAATGCGTCCTATTCAAGCCTTTTTACTCAGCACAGCGCCACCTGCTGGATGAGGTTAGTGTTTGTCCCTCACACACACACACACAAAATGATCCCATTGTACTTTTTTTTATTTTATTGCTGTCTCTGTCAATTCAAATGATTGTATGTTGTCACATTTGCTCCAAAAAAACCCAAAGTGGAAGAATGTCTTCTTTTTTTTTTCTTCCTTTCTGAACACTCAGAAATAAATGAACTCAATTGGCGTCCAAATGAAGGTTACGTTTAATGTCTTCCTTCTTTTACACATTTGGGTAATTATTAGTGGCATTAGCGTCCTAATGAGGCACGCCGCCGCCGCATGATGGGACAGTTGCTGCCGCGTGACATCCGCCCGCCGTCGTCTCGTTAAGGAAAATGTCGTTTGGATGCTGATTATTATATTTGGAGGTGTAATTGTGTTTTTGTAGACCAGCCCATGGCCTGGTGGCTTCTGCTAATTGGAGCACGAGATGCAACGTCAGGGTTCATGAGATGAGGGAAGAACTGCTGACGTCAAATATGCGTTAGGAGGGTTTCCTGGATGACCCATAAACCAGATTAATTGCAGCTTGTAAAAATACTACAATGTACGCTAGTGTATAATATCAAGTCTGTTTTTGTCATTTACTTGTGAAGTCCACTTAAAAAGAGAGCAGTTTGATTGCATTTGTAAACATTGACTTACACCCTCCAACCCAGTGAATGCAAATATATCCCTTATCCAACATCATCCTCATCTTTATCATACTCCAGCATCATCTTTATCATGGTCCAGTATCATCTTTATCATGTTCCAGTATCATATTCATCATGGTCCAGTATCGTCTTTATCATGGTCCAGTATCATCTTTATCATCGTCCGTAGTCCAGCATCATCTTTGTCATACTCCAGCATCATCTTTATCATTGTTTATTATCATCTTTATCATGGTCCAGTTTCATCTTTATCATGTTCCAGTATCATCTTTATCTTCGTCCGCAGTCCAGCATCATCTTTATCATGGTCCAGCATCATCTTTATCATGGTCCAGCATCATCTTTATCATGGTTCAGTATGATCTTTATCATCGTCCGTAGTCCAGCATCATCTTTATCATTGTCCATTATCATCTTTGTCATGGTCCATTATCATCTTTGTCATGGTCCTGTATGATCTTTATCATCGTCCGTAGTCCAGCATCATCTTTATCGTACCCCAGCATCATCTTTATCATGTTCCAGTATCATCGTCCGTAGTCCAGCATCATCTTTATCATGGTCCAGCATCATCTTTATCTTGGTCCATTATCATCTTTATCATGTTCCAGTATCAGCGTCCGTAGTCCAGTATCATCTTTATCATGGTCCAGTATCATCTTTATCATTGTCCATTATCATCGTTATCATGGTCCAGTATCATCTTTATCATGGTCCAGTATCATCTTTATCTTTGTCCATTATCATCGTTATCATGGTCTAGTATCATCTTTATCATGTTCTAGCATCATCTTTATCATGGTCCAGTATCATCTTTATCATTGTCCATTATCATCTTTATCATGTTCCAGTATCATCGTCTGTAGTCCAGTATCCTCTTTATCATGGTCCAGCATCATCTTTATCATTGTCCATTATCATCTTTATCATGTTCCAGTATCATCGTTATCATGGTCCAGTATCATCTTTATCATGGTCCATTATCATCTTTATCATGATCCAGTATCATCTTTATCATTGTCCATTATCATCGTTATCACGGTCCAGTATCATCATTATCATCGTCCGTAGTCCAGCATCATCTTTATCATACTCCAGCATCATCTTTATCATGTTCCATTATCATCTTTATCATGTTCCAGTATCATCTTTATCATGGTCCAGTATCATCTTTATCATTGTCCATTATCATCTTTATCATGTTCCAGTATCATCGTCCGTAGTCCAGCATCATCTTTATCATGGTCCAGCATCATCTTTATCATGGTCCATTATCATCTTTATCATGGTCCAGTATCATCTTTATCATGGTCCATTATCATCTTTATCATGTTCCAGTATCATCGTCCGTAGTCCAGTATCATCTTTATCTTCGTCCGTAGTCCAGCATCATCTTTATCATGGTCCAGTATCATCTTTATCATCGTCCGTAGTCCAGCATAATCTTTATCATGGTCCATTATTATCTTTATCATGGTCCATTATCATCTTTATCATGGTCCAGTATGATCTGTATCATGGTCCAGTATGATCTGTATCATGGTCCAGTATGATCTTTATCATGGTCCAGTATGATCTTTATCATTGTCCGTAGTCCAGCATCATCTTTATCATGGTCCATTATTATCTTTATCATGGTCCATTATCATCTTTATCATGGTCCAGTATGATCTGTATCATGGTCCAGTATGATCTTTATCATGGTCCAGTATGATCTTTATCATTGTCCGTAGTCCAGCATCATCTTTATCATGGTCCAGTATGATCTTTATCATGGTCCATTATCATCGTTATCATGTTCCAGTATCATCTTTATCTTCGTCCGTAGTCCATCATCATCTTTATCATGGTCCAGCATCATCTTTATCATGGTCCAGTATCATCTTTATCATCGTCCGTAGTCCAGCATCATCTTTATCGTGGTCCATTATCATCTTTATCATGGTCCAGTATCATCTTTATCATTGTCCATTATCATCTTTATCATGTTCCAGTATCATCTTTATCTTCATCCGTAGTCCAGCATCATCTTTATCATGGTCCAGCATCATCTTTATCATGGTCCAGTATGATCATTATCATCGTCCGTAGTCCAGCATCATCTTTATCATTGTCCATTATCATCTTTGTCATGGTCCATTATCATCTTTGTCATGGTCCTGTATGATCTTTATCATCGTCCGTAGTCCAGCATCATCTTTATCGTACTCCAGCATCATCTTTATCATGTTCCAGTATCATCGTCCGTAGTCCAGCATCATCTTTATCATGGTCCAGCATCATCTTTATCTTGGTCCATTATCATCTTTATCATGTTCCAGTATCAGCGTCCGTAGTCCAGTATCATCTTTATCATGGTCCAGTATCATCTTTATCATTGTCCATTATCATCGTTATCATGGTCCAGTATCATCTTTATCATGGTCCAGTATCATCTTTGTCTTTGTCCATTATCATCGTTATCATGGTCTAGTATCATCTTTATCATCGTCCATTATCATCTTTATCATGTTCTAGCATCATCTTTATCATGGTCCAGTATCATCTTTATCATTGTCCATTATCATCTTTATCATGTTCCAGTATCATCGTCTGTAGTCCAGTATCATCTTTATCATGGTCCAGCATCATCTTTATCATTGTCCATTATCATCTTTATCATGTTCCAGTATCATCGTTATCATGGTCCAGTATCATCTTTATCATGGTCCATTATCATCTTTATCATGATCCAGTATCATCTTTATCATTGTCCATTATCATCGTTATCACGGTCCAGTATCATCATTATCATCGTCCGTAGTCCAGCATCATCTTTATCATACTCCAGCATCATCTTTATCATGTTCCATTATCATCTTTATCATGTTCCAGTATCATCTTTATCATGGTCCAGTATCATCTTTATCATTGTCCATTATCATCTTTATCATGTTCCAGTATCATCGTCCGTAGTCCAGCATCATCTTTATCATGGTCCAGCATCATCTTTATCATGTTCCATTATCATCTTTATCATGTTCCAGTATCATCTTTATCATGGTCCAGTATCATCTTTATCATTGTCCATTATCATCTTTATCATGTTCCAGTATCATCGTCCGTAGTCCAGCATCATCTTTATCATGGTCCAGCATCATCTTTATCATGGTCCATTATCATCTTTATCATGGTCCAGTATCATCTTTATCATGGTCCATTATCATCTTTATCATGTTCCAGTATCATCGTCCGTAGTCCAGCATCATCTTTATCATGGTCCAGCATCATCTTTGCCATAGTCCGTAGTCCAGTATCATCTTTATCATTGATTGATTGATTGATTGAGAAGTGTATTGACATGTTAAAGAATGTAATCCATGTAATGCTTTAAAAAGGCAAATTGATGGCACAAAAAGCCAAAAGGCTTGTTTTGTTTCCATTGTGGTGCATTCAATATGCATCACATTTGATACATTCAATAATAAAAGATATATAACCTGTAACATGTTTATAAAAAAATGTTTAAAACAATGATAAATGATGTACATATACACAGTATACATGTCAGGTGATTTGAGAAACAATATATTTTTTCCACCCAGCACATTTTAATGGGACATGTTTGGGGAGATTTTGACGTGCTTGTGAATAATAAAACTGTTTTTCAACCACTGTGCCGTGGCACACTAGTGTGCCATGACATACAGTCTGGTGTGCCGTGGGAGATTATCTAATTTCACCTATTTGGGTTAAAAATATTTTTTGCAAACCAGTAATTATAGTCTGCAAATGATGTGTTGTTGTTGAGTGTCGGTGCTTTCTAGAGCTGGGCAGAGTAACCGTATCAGTAGGTGGCAGCAGGTAGCTAATTGCTTTGTAGATGTCGGAAACAGCGGGAGGCAGCGTGCAGGTAAAATTGTGTCTAATGCTTAAACCAGAAATAAACAAAAGCTGAGTGCCCTTAAGAAAAGGCATTGAAGCTTAGGGAAGGCTATGCAGAACAAAACTAAAACTGAACTGGCTACAAAGTAAACAAAAACAGAATGCTGGACGACAGCAAAGACTTACTGGGGAGCAAAGACTGCGTCCACAAAGTACAACCGAACATGACATGACAATCAATAAAAGAAGGATAAAAACAACTTAAATATTCTTGATTGCTAAAACAAAGTAGATGCGGGAAATATCGCTCAAAGGAAGACATGAAACTGCTACAGGAAAATACCAAAAAAAAGTGAAAAAGCCAGTTGATTGGTAACACTAAATTGGCCCTAGTGTGTGGATGTGAGTGTGAATGTTGTCTGTCTATCTGTGTTGGCCCTGCGATGAGGTGGCGACTTGTCCAGGGTGTACCCCGCCTTCCGCCCGATTGTAGCTGAGATAGGCTCCAGCGCCCCCCGCGACCCCAAAGGGAATAAGCGGTAGAAAATGGATGGATGGATGGAAACGAACCAGACAAATATTTTCCATCCATCCATCCATTTTTCTACCGCTTGTCCCTTTCGGGGTTGCGTTTTTTGTTGGACAAAATTAAGAAGATAAAAAAAGTAGTATTTATTTTTTTACCAGCACAAATGTAGCACAAACGAAAGGGACAAATTTGGGGAAATTTTGACATGTTTTGGGGGAGGCTTATGGATAATAAAACTTTAATAACATAAAAACTATAATAGTTAGACAAAAGACAACATCTCCCAAATGTTTGTGCTGCAAAACACTTGTCTTACTATTACAGTTTTTATGTGAACATTTTATGATTCATACCAGCCCCATAAAACCATAATAACAAAGACTATAATAGTTGGATGAACACTTTATTTATTTTTTTAATACTATTTTTTAACCAGCACAAACACACAAATGTGACAAATTTGGAGAGATTTTGACATGTTTGGGGGCTGCTTGTGAATAATAAAACGTTACTATAAAACTATAACAGATGGACAAAAATATTTTAAAGCACAAACGAACCAACTCCTTTTTATTATACAAAATTAGGGGGGGAAATATAGAGATATATTCATATTTATATATTTAAAATATATATATATATATAAATAAATATAAAAAAATATATATATTCATATTTTTTTATTTTTTTATTTTTACCAGCACACACGAATTTGGGCCAAAAAATATTTTGCAGCACAAATGAACCAGCTCCATGTGCTATGTTTTATTGGACAAAATTAGGGGAGGGGGGAACAAACTTTTATTTTTATTTTATTTATTTGTTTAAATAATTACCAGCACAAACGAATGAGAGACATTTGGGGAGATTTTGACATGTTTGGGGGGCTGCTTGTGAATAATAACACGTTAATAACAAAAGCGTAAAGGTGTGGTACAAGTTTTTGAAGATGTTGATAGTAATAAAACATTACTAAGACAAGAATCATAATAGACTAAATGTTGGGACAAGCAAGTTTGGGGAGGGGAGGGGCAACTTCATTCACACATTTACGCATTCCAGTATTTTGTGTATTTATGCATGTGTTTATACTATGAATATATTATGTACTGTATCTAGTATAATATGTAGTGTATCTAGTATACTATGAATATAGTATGTACTGTATCTAGTATACTATGAATATAATAAGCACTGTATCTAGTATACTATGACTCCAATATGTACTGTGTCTAATATGCTATTAACACAATATGTACTGTATCTAGTATACTATGAACATAATGTACTGTATTTAGTATACTATGACTCCAATATTTAGTGTATCTAGTATACTATGAACAATGTACTGTATCTAGTATACTGTGAATATATGTAGTGTATCTAGTATACTGTGAATATAATATGTAGTGTATCTAGTATACTATTAACATGTACTGTATCTAGTATACTGTGAATATAATATGTACTGTATCTAGTATACTATGAACATGATGTACTGTATTTAGTATACTCTGACTCTAATATGTACTGTATTTAGTATACTATCAATATATGTACTGTATCTAGTATACTATGAATATAATATGTAGTGTATCTAGTATACTATGCATATAATATGTACTCTGTATCTAGTGTACTATGAACATTATGTACTGTATTTAGTATACTATAACTCCAATATGTACTGTATCTAGTATACTATGAATATAATATGTACTCTGTATCTAGTGTACTATGAACATTATGTACTGTATTTAGTATACTATAACTCCAATATGTACTGTATCTAGTATACTATTAATATATGTACTGTATGTAGTATACTATCAATATAACATGTACTGTATATTATATACTATAAATATAATATGTAGTGTATCTAATATACTATGAATATAATCAAATCAACTTTATTTATAAAGCACATTTAAAATAATACTGTCTAGTATACTATGAATATAATATGTACTCTGTATCTAGTGTACTATGAACATTATGTACTGTATTTAGTATACTATAACTCCAATATGTACTGTATCTAGTATACTATTAATATATGTAGTGTATCTAGTATACTATGAATATAATATGTAGTGTATCTAGTATACTATGAATATATTATGTAGTGTATCTAGTGTACTATCAATATAACATGTACTGTATATAATATACTATGAATATAATATGTAGTGTATCTAGTATACTATGAATATATTATGTAGTGTATCTAGTATACTATGAATATATTATGTAGTGTATACTATGAATATAATATGTAGTGTATCTAGTATACTATGAATATATTATGTAATGTATCTAATATACTATGAATATAATATGTAGTGTATCTAGTATACTATCAATATAACATGTACTGTATCTAATATACTATGAATATAATATGTAGTGTACTATGAATATAGTATGTAGTGTATCTAGTATACTATGAATATAATATGTAGTGTACTATGAATATAATATGTAGTGTATCTAATATACTATGAATATAATATTTAGTAATCCACGCAGCGAGTCATCAGTTGTGCGCACGCAGCCTAGTTTTCCCACACGTCAGCTGACTCTCATCGGGTGTAATTTGGTGGAGAAATCCAAGTGAATTAGAAGAATGAGGAGGAATGGACTGACTTACTCAGAATTAGAGGAATGGACTGTGGATTTAGCCGCGGACGGGTCCGGGGGTGGTGGGTCCGCCGGGGGCTGTAAGGTGTTCTCCGTCTGTGATTGGTCGGCGTGTGCGGGCTCCATGTGCGGCTTTAGGCGCCTCCCCGTCCGCGCAGAGTCCATTATAATGCACGCTGGCCGCCTTTTAAGCACAACCGAATTTGCTCTCATTTAGGCCCATCTAGATCCCTAAATAGGTTAAAGAAGGTGTGTGTGTGTGCGTGCTTTCACCACGCCTCTCTCATTGTTGCTGGAAGTGCACCATAGTTGTATTTATTGTGTCAAGTATCAGCGGTGAGCGATGCTCTCCCACGCCGACCTCCTGGATGCTCGCCTCGGTGAGTTGTCCTCGCCCGGCTCGGCTCTTCAACTCTGCTGTAAGCATGAAAACACTTTTTTTTTTTTTTTATTGGAAATTTAATTATTATCATATTAATGCGTAATTCGATTGATTTAACAGCGGTAGGATTGAATTAAAAAAAAAAAAAATGTCATTAAATGCGCACAGGGATGAAGGACGCCGCGGAGCTCCTGGGCCACAGGGAGGCTTTAAAGTGCCGGCTGGGCGCAGGCGGACCGGACCCGGGTCACGCCGGGGAGCTGGGCCCGGGCCACGACAGCGCGGAGGGGGCCACGCTGCTCCCGGGTGAGGACATCAGCTCCGGCGGCGGAGGAGGAGGAGGAGGTGGCGGCTCCAACCCGGGGCAGGGGACCGGCAGCAAGGAGCAGGAAAAGCAGCAGAACGGTGGCGGCAACCATCAGTCCGGTGCGGGAGGCCAGCAGGCCCAGAAGCAGAAGCGGCACCGGACTCGCTTCACGCCGGCTCAGCTCAACGAACTGGAGCGGAGCTTCGCCAAGACCCATTACCCGGACATCTTCATGCGGGAGGAGCTGGCGCTGAGGATCGGACTGACGGAGTCCAGAGTGCAGGTGAGCGCCTCCGACCTCCACGCAATATTACACTCGGATCATATATATTAAAAAAACAAACAAACAAAAAACACGCGCGCTTAGTTGTATTTTATAAATTTATGTATTTTTCAATAATAATATCGACTTTTAGTAGTGCGTATTTACAATTGTATTTAAGTCATGAATGACGAAAGTGCGAAAATGAATGGTGTGTTAAGAGCGATTTGTGTAAAAAATGAGATCAATAAAAACTTTTTTTTTTTTTTTGGAGGAAATGACCGACAATGTTTAGTACATTTTATCATAGTGTAAAAAAATAAATAAATTAGTAAATAGTGTACAAAAGACAGAAAATAAGCACTTTTGTACAAATAATGATGATAAATAAACAATAATCGATTTGTCTATAGCCAGCTAAATGTCATGCAAAAAATACATCATTTCTTTAACTATATGACCTGAAAACGACCAAAAATGTTTACCGGTAATATATTTTTATTGTAGTGTAATTTTTTTTATAGTGTACAAAAGACTGAGAATACAAGCACTTTTGTACAAATAAAGATGATAAATACAAATAATGTAATTCGAATTTGTCTATAGCCAGCTAAATATCATGCAAAAAAAACATAAATATTTTTTTAAGTATATGAGCTGAAAATGACCAAAAATGTTAATATATTTTTGTCGTAGTGTAAAAACAAAAAGTGGATAAATAGTGCACAAAAGACTGAGAAACAAGCACTTTTGTACAAATAATGATGATAAATACAAATCGTCTAATTCGGATTTGTCTATAGCCAGCTAAATATCATGCAAAAAATACATAAACATTTTTTTTAACTATATGACCTGAAAATGACCAAAAATGTTTAATATATTTTTATTGTAGTGTAAAAAATGTTTTAAATAGTGTACAAAAGACTGAGAAAACAAGCACTTTTGTACAAATAATGATCAATAAAAAATTATCTAATTCGAATGTGTCTATAGCCAGCTAAATATCATGCAAAAAACACATAAACATTTTTTTAACTATATGATCTGAAAATGACCAAAAATGTTGAAGATATTTTTATCTTAGTGTAAAAATTTGTTTAAATAAATACTGTACAAAAGACTGAGAAAACAAGCACTTTTGTACAAATAATGGTGATAAATAAAAAATAATCTAATTCGAATTTGTTAAACCAGCTAAATATCATGCAAAAAATACATTAAAAAATGTAACTATATGACCTGAAAATGACCAAAAATGTTTAATATATTTTTATCATAGTGTAAAAAAATGGAATAGTGTACAAAAGACTGCGAAAACAAGCACTTTTGTACAAATAATGATACATACACATAATCTAATTCAAATTTGTCTCTCGCCAGCTAAATATCATACAAAAAATACATTAACATTTTTTTACTATATGACCTGAAAATGACCAAAAATGTTTAATATATTTTTATCATAGTGTAAAAAAAAACAAGAATAGTGTACAAAAGACTGAGAAAACAAGCACTTTTGTACAAAAAATTATAAATAAAAATAATTCGTATTTGTCAAGCCAGCTAAATATCATGCAAAAATAAATTTAAAAATGTTTAACATTCGTAAATGTCAATAAATATAGATACAGTTAACTATATGATGCAAACGTATGGATGTAAATCTAATAAACAATGTCAAATAAAGATGTGTAAACCCAAATAAATATAAATCACGTGCTTCTCCTGTGTGAAATTGAACTCCAATAATAACCATTATCATTATAATAACATTATCGTTATACTGATCATCATTATTATCATTGTTATTATTATGATAGCGTGGCCACTTATTTGCATACAATTAGTGAAATGACGCACATCACATTATTCCATTTTTGATGTTACTTTCTGAAGCAATATAGAGATGTGTACGTCACATATATATTACGTGTCGAGAAAGGGGGAAAAAAAGATATTGTTTTTTATTATTATGGAGTATCACCTTTCCACACAAACGTGCACATTAATCATGTGACACACACACACACGCATGCAGCAAGTCAGGAAATAACATCATTAACATTGTCAGCAGTGTTTTCCCCATTACCATAAATATAATCTCACCTCCCTTATTAGTCCGTACAAATGAGTTTGTGAAATAAAAATAAGCCTTTGTTTTTATTTGGGGACAAACCCCAGTTTTTACTAAAATAGTACAAAAAAATACACTTATGTGCACTCATGATCGGTGTACTGATTTAGTTAGAATTGTCAAAGTGGATATTACAATTTGAAGCTCTTCTGGGTGCCGTTTGAGGACATTTAAGTGTGGACATAAAGATCTTCCTTCACTCTCCTCGTCGTCATGATTTATTGTTATGTTTCTTCCATCACCATCGCCATCATCGTACAGGCTCCAACCTTATTTTTATGTCCACACCGTTCAAGATCAGATAAACACATTTTAATGACACATTTTGGCAAAAACACACAACAAATAATATTGAGAATATACACACACATTATATATATATATATATATATATATATATATATATATATGTGTGTGTGTGTGTGTGTGTGTGTGTGTGTGTGTGTGTGTATACACACACACATTATACATATATATGTGTGTGTGTGTGTATATATATATGTATATATATTTCAATGTTTATATGTATATATCTGAATGTACATATGTGAATGTGTATATATATATATATATATATATATGTATATATATATATATATGTATTTATATATCACATGTATATACATACACAAACATGTATATACATACATAAATACACACATATATACATACACACATATATACAAAATGTGCGTGTATGTATATATATATCTGTGTATGTATATATGTATTTGTGTGTGTATTTATACACACGTGTATGTATGTGTGTGTACGTGTATATATGTGTGTGTGTATATGTATAAAGGGACAAGCGGTACAAAATGGATGGTGTGTGTGTATATATATATATATATATATATCACATATGTACATACACAAACGTGTATACACATACATAAATACACACATACATGCACAAATACATACATACACACTTATATACAAAATGGGTATGTATGTATATATGTATCCATCCATCCATGGATGGTATGTATATATGTATTTGTGTGTATATATAAACACGTGTATTTGTGTCTGTGTATATATGTATGTATAAATGTGTATATATATGTATGTATATATATATATATACAGTATATGTATATATGTATGTGTATGTATCTAAGTGTATGTGTGTGCGTATACAGTATATATATACAGTATAATCTAAGTATAGTAACATATGTACTAAATCATCATCATGTCATCTTTTTTCATGTTTTAATTTTTTAGCCTTACACATATTAGTTATTTAAATACGTGTTTATATTTTCAGTTAATGGTTAATATTTATTGTTTACATTGAACAAAGAGAGCAAAGACTCTACCAAGTCAAATTCCTTGTGTTAAACATACAACAAAGCTGATTCTGAATCATATAAATAATATACTATAGTCTTTTTATCAAGTGTGGCGTCAAACAAAACCTATAATTATATATTGCTTGTTATTGTTATTACAGACTTGATGTTTAATCATCAATTCTAAGCAGGCATTAAAATGGGCGCCTAAACGGCAAAGCTAACATTAGCTAACGACTTCCAACAAAATTTGCTTTTGAATTAATAGTCAATTAATGTCTCTTCTCTGTTGTGTTTTTGTGAACCAATTACGGAAGAAAAAAAACGATAATTAATGTACACTGTAAAAAAAAATTCTGTTAAAAAAAGGTCATCTACTGGCAGCTATGGCTGCCAAACGAAAACCATAAAATTAAAGTAAAACATTGTAAACCAAATAATGACCAAAAACATATTTACAGAAATTTTCATGAAACGTTTTGCGGAAAAATATCGTAATTTTACAGATTTTTACTAAATTATTCAAGATCAACCACCTTTAATAAAGTGACAATGCAAACAGTTCTGCAGAAAAATACCTTTATTCTACGGAGTTTTCCCAAATTATTACGATCAAACACCTTTAATAAAGTGACAATGCTGGCAGTTCCACAGAAAAATACCATTATTTTACAGATTTTTTTCGGAATTGTTAAGATCAACCACCTTTAATAAAGTGACGATGCAAACAGTTCTGCAGAAAAATACCATTATTTTACAGATTTTTACTAAATTATTACGATCAAACACCTTTAATAAAGTGACAATGCAAACAGTTCTGCAGAAAAATACCTTTATTCTAGTTAGATTGTTAGTATAGACATTGACTTTTATATAACAAGCTACATATTTAATGAAAGATAATTACTGTAATTTTACATGAATTTGAAAGTAATTTAAGAAAACAGGAGATGCTATGTATAATTAATTTGGTATTTTTCTGTAAAAAAAAAATAGAAATATACATAGTTTGTCATTACTGGCATATTACTTAAAATAACAGGCGGGTTGTTTATTTACAGATTATGTCTTCAATTCTACAGTTTTATAAACTATTTAAAAAAAATAGAAAAATTACAGTAGGAATTTAGAGTAAATTAACCATAAAAATTTGATTTTTTTTTACAGTGTATATATGTGTGTTTGTATAAAAGTGTATATATAATAATAATAATAATAACTGGGATTTATATAGCGCTTTTCTAAGTACCCAAAGTCGCTTTACATGTAGAACCCATCAATCATTCACACCTGGTGGTGGTAAGCTACTTTCATAGCCACAGCTGCCCTGGGGTAGACTGTATATATGTATGTGTATATATATATATATATGTATGTACATATGTGTGCGTATATATATATATATATATCTCAGTATACTAATATATGTACTAATTCATCATCACGTCATCTTTTTATTTTTTATCCTTACACATATTAGTTATTTAAATACGTGTTTATACTCTCAGTTAATCGTGAATATTTATTGTTTACATTGAACAAAGAGAGCAAATTCCTTGTGTGTTACAATCATACAATAAAGCTGATTCTGAAACATACAAATATTCTAACATAGTCTTTTTGTCAAGTGTGGCGTCAAACAAAACATTTAATTATATATTACTTTTTATTGTTATTACAGACCCGATGTTTAATCATCAATTCCAAGCAGGCATTAACACGGGCGCCTAACCGGCAAAGCTAACATTAGCTAACAACTTCCAACAAATTGTCTGTTTTTGAATTAATAGTCAATTAATATCTCTTCTCTGTTGTGTTTTTGTGAACCAATTTCGGGGGGAAAAAAATGCTAATTAATGTTGCAAAACAACTCTAAATTCGATACAAACGATTAAGGCTAATGCTAAAGCTAAAAGAGCGCGCAATGCATTCTGGGACTTGTTCATTGTTGACATTGTGTGGTTATTTTTGGCGGGATTTCTTTAAAATGGCGTCTAAAGTGTGGCCGCACGGTGTGGTGGGCGCAGGTGTGGTTTCAGAACCGCCGCGCCAAGTGGAAGAAGCGCAAGAAGACCAGCAACGTGTTCCGGGCGCCGGGGACCCTCCTGCCGACGCACCACCACGGCCTGCCGCAGTTCCCCTCCGCGGCGGCGGCGGCTGCGGCGGCCATGGGCGACAGCCTGTGCTCCTTCCACGCCAACGACGGCCGCTGGGCCACGGCCGGCATGGCCGGGGTGTCGCAGCTGCAGCTGCAGGCCCGCCAGCCCTCCATGGCGCAGTCCTTGTCCCACTGCAGCCTGGGCGGCGGCCCGCCTCCGCCGGCCTCCATGGGGCTGTCCAACATGTCGTCCAACGGCGCCGGGCTGCAGTCGCACCTGTACCAGCCCTCCTTCCCCGGCATGGTGTCCGCCTCGCTGCCCGGCCCGACCAACGTCGGCGGCTCGCCGCAGCTGTGCACGTCCCCGGAGAGCGACGTGTGGCGGGGGAGCAGCATCGCCTCGCTGCGCCGCAAAGCCCTGGAGCACACAGTCTCCATGAGCTTCACCTAATGACGACATGATTATTTATTCCTCGCGGCGGAGTAATCGCAGACATGACGAAGCACGACGCTCAACTTTATTTCCCCGACATCTATTTATCGGTCTAGTTCCGTTCCTTCGTCTGCGCGCGCAGCTCTGCCGCCATTGTGGCGGGAGTCCCTCCGAGTGTCTTTCAGCGTGGAGAAAATACAAGACTGTAAAAATGCTGACTGCGCTCAATCACGGGGGAAACTCTTGAATAATATAAAAAGAAAAGAAAAAAGAAGACGATTCTAATCTGTACAAAATGTTTTGTGGTCACTTTTACGTGTTTATTATGAGCCATTTTTTGTTTCATGTTTATGATTCAAGTAATAAAACAACAAAAATTATCTCATATTTTAAATCCGTTTTCCAAATTTCTTACGGATTGGTCGGTTTTATTATTATTATATTTTATTATTATTATTATTATTATTTTAGAGTGATGTCCGATAAATGCGTTAAAATGTAATATCGGAAATTATCTGTATCGGGTTTTTATTTTTTTTATTTTTTTATTAAATCAACACCAAAAACACAAGATACATTTACAATTAGTGCACTCATTCACACAAAAGGATTGTTTCTTTCTGTTATTAATATTGTGGTTCCTACATTATATATCAATACAGTCTGCAAGGGATACAGTCCGTAAGCACACATGATTGTACGTGCTAATAGTACTAACCTTTAACAGTTAATTTGACTAATTTTTATTAATTACTAGTTTCTATGTAACTATTTTTATATTGTTTTACATAGAAAATGTTTTTAATTTATTTATTTTATTTTATTTTTTTAAAGTACCTTATCTTCACCATACCTGGTTGTCCAAATTAGGCATAATAATGTGTTAAATCCACGACTGTATATATCGGTTGATATCGGTATCGGTAATTAAACAGTTGGACAATATCGGGTATCGGCAAAAAGCCATTATCGGACATCCCTATGTTTTTTTTATTGTTTTACTGTGGCGGTGTAGCTCGAGGGGCCGTGCCAGCAACATGAGGGTTCCAGGTTCGATCCCCGCTTCCGCCATCCTAGTCACTGCCGTTGTGTCCTTGGGCAAGACACTTCACCCACACTGGTAACTTAGATATTGGGTTTCACTATGAGTCACTAGAGAAAAAGCGCTATATAAACATAATTCACTTCATTTCACTGTTGCAATAACGTTTATCCATCTTTTGATATTTAATTATATTAGTTTTGTGCACATCAAAAAAAAATCTATTTTCCATCGTGTATTGTTTAAAAATCAAAGCTTATGTTTGTAACTTATGAAGAAAAAAATGTGCAGTTATTCAATTTTGAACATTTAATTTAACCTTATTATTCGTCTTAAAATCTGCAGTTGTATTCATTTTATTCACAATGAAAACGGATATTTTTTTCAAAAAATCGATATTGCGTAATTTTTGTTTTACTTTGAAGTAAAACATTTTTAAAAGAACACGAGATTCAAATAAATCCCGATTTAATATTTCACTGAGTACTGGATTTATTCTTTTTTGTGTTGCATTTTTTTGTTAATCTTTAAAAAATGAGGTTTTCTGCAGCATATAAATCTGCAATTATTTTTTATTTTATTCATAACAATAACTAGGCATAAATGTTTTTTCTAATTAGATTTTCTGCACCATTAAATCTGCGATTATATTAATTTTATTCACAATAATTATTTTATTTTATTTTCTGCAGCATATATCTCGTACTGCAAAAAAGGAAACAAAACAATTAATACAGCCCTCATTGCATATATTTTTTAGATTTTAATTATAAAAAAGAGGCTTATGTAAATACATCTTCAATTTCACTATTAAATGTACAATTATATTAATTTTATTCACAACAATATCTAAGAGCAGACATATTTGTTTAATAATTATATATATTATACTGTTAAAAAAGACACTTAATGCACTTCTTTTAGCTTTTGAGTTAAAAAAAAGAAAAAATCTTCAATTTAATGTTATTTCATTAATATTTATTATTATTATTATTTATTACTGATTTATTATTTTGTGTTGCATCAGCACCTATAGCACATTGTTCGTCTTTAAAAATGCATTTACATTAATTTTATTCACAATAATAACTAATTGCAGAAACAAAAAAAAGGACCCAATTCCTCATTTGCATATACATGTAAAAGTCAGCAAATTGTTTCTCTTTAAATTTGCAATTATGGCAAATGTATTCACAACAATAACTAAGAGCAGAGATGTTTTTTTAACAATTCGATTTTTTTTTGCAGCATATTATTTAAGACAAAAAAGTCACTTGATGCACTTTTTATTGCGTCATGACTTTTGAGTGGAAAAAAATATTGCGGGGAAAAAAAAGTCTTCAATTAGACGTTATTTCAATAATATGAATACATGATTTATTATTATTCATGTTGCATCACCACCTGCATTGTTCATTCATCTTTGAATATGCAATTATATGCAATATTAATATTAATTATTAATAAGAAACATTAGATAGAAAACGTTATCACTCCCTCATTTGCTTTATTGTAAATTTCTATTTAATTATGTTAATTGTATTCAAAACAATAATAACTCATTACAGAAATAAGAAAAAAAAAACGTCCTCACCCCCTTATTTACTTTAATGTACATTTCTAGTTAATTATGTCAATTTTATTCAAAACAATAACTAATTGCAGAAATAAGAAGAAATAAAAACGTCACCCCTCCCTCATTTGCATTACATTTTCTAGATAGTTTGAACAAAAGTGTTGAAAAAAGTACAGTATTATAATAAAACTATTAATGTTGTGAAATATCAACATTAAATTTGATGAAACGTTCTAGAAAAAACAGCAACTATTTGGTTTGCTTGACATGAACTAATAAAATGCCAGACGTCATCATTAGTTTCATTGGCTGCTGGGAAGGCGAAACCTCCTCCTGATTGGCTCATTTGTCAGCGGCCTGACGAGGCGTGCAGCCAATCAGTGACCCCGCTGCTGCAGCTGCTTCTGTCCTCCCACAATGCCTTGCGGCGCAGTGTGTCGGCCCGCCATATTTCTAATGAAGTCCGTCAATAAAGAATCTCGCCTCAGCGCCTCCATCTTGCATCATGAAGGCGCGCTCATTAGGGGGGTGGAGGGTGCGCGCGCACACACGCAGGATTACGTCACCAAAACTGCAACAACACGTTTTCTCTTGAACAACTTATGAATCATATATTTATTCCACACACAAAATATGAATCATATATTTATTCCACATTATGACGTCATTAAAGTCAATATTTCACTTCTTTTTCTTTTTTTTGCATTAAACCAGTTTAAAACCTCACTTGACACTTTCAGGTGTGATGGCCACAGTTTGACACTGGAACTGATCAACACTTAAATGTGGACTATTGGTGTTATTCAGTGGGGTGGATTCAGGCAAGATGGTGGGCAAAATAGGCAAAGGGGGTAAACAGTGGGGCAGATTCAGGCAAGATAGTGGGAAAAATAGATAAGTAAACAGTGAAGTAGATTTAGGCTAGATGGTGGGAAAAATAGACAAAGGAAGTAAACAGTGGGGTAGAGTCAGGCATACTAGTGGGGAAAATAGACAAGTAAACAGTGAGGTAGATTCAGGCAAGATGGTGGGCAAAATAGATAAAGGGGGTAAACAGAGGGGTAGATTCAAGCAAGATAGTGGGACAAATAGATAAGTAAACAGTGGGTTAGATTCAGGCAAGATGGTGGGCAAAATAGACAAAGGAAATAAAAAGTGAGGTAGTTTCAAGCAAGATGGTGGGAAAAATAGGCAAAGGGGATAAGCAGTAGATACAGGCAAGATGGTGGGCAAAATAGGCAAAGGGGGTAAACAGTGGGGTAGATTCAGGCAAGATGGTGGGCAAAATAGGCAAAGGGGGTAAGCAGTGGGGTAGATTCAGGCAAGATGGTGGGCAAAATAGACAAAGGAAGTAAACAGTGGGGTAGATTCAGGCATACTAGTGGGAAAAATAGACAAGTAAACAGTGAGGTAGATTCAGGCAAGATGGTGGGCAAAATAGATAAAGGGGGTAAACAGTGGGGTAGATTCAGGCAAGATGGTGGGCAAAATAGATACAGGAAATACACAGTGGGGTGGAATTAGGCAAGATGGTGGGAAAAATAGGCAAAGGGGGTAAACAGTGGGGTAGATTCAGGCAAGATGGTGGGACAAATAGACAAGTAAACAGTGAGGTAGATTCAGGCAAGATGGTGGGCAAAATAGATACAGGAAATACACAGTGGGGTGAATTAGGCAAGATGGTGGGCAAAATAGACAAAGGAAATAAACAGTGAAGTAGTGTCAGGCAAGATGGTGGGCAAAATAGGCAAAGGGGGTAAGCAGTAGATTCAGACAAGATGGTGGGCAAAATTTGCAAAGGAAGTAAACAGTGTGGTAGATTCAGGCAAAGTGGTGGGCAAAATAGGCAAAGGGTGTAAACAGTAGTTTCAGGCAAGATGGTGGGAAAAATATACAAAGGAAGTAAAGAGTGGGGTAGACTCAGGCAAGATGGTAGGAAAAATAGGCAAAGGGGGTAAACCGTGGGGTAGATTCAGGCAAGATAGTGGGAAAAATAGGCAACGTGGGTGAACAGTGGGGTAGATTCAGGCAAGATAGTGGGACAAATAGATATGTAAACAGTGAGGTAGATTCAGGCAATATGGTGGGCAAAATAGATAAAGGAAATAAACAATGGGGTGGAATTAGGCAAGATGGTGGGCAAAATAGACAAAGGAAATATACAGTGGGGTAGTTTTAGGCAAGATGGTGGGCAAAATAGTTAAAGGAAATAAACAGTGGGGTAGATTCAGGCAAGATGGTGGGAAAAATAGGCAAAGGGGTTACCAGTCGGGTGATTCAGGCAAGATAGCGGGACAAATAGATAAGTAAACAGTGAGGTAGATTTAGGCAAGATGGTGGGCAAAATAGATAAATGAAATAAACAGTGGGGTGGAATGAGGCAAGATGGTGGGCAAAATAGACAAATGAAATAAACAGTGGGGTGGAATTAGGCAAGCTGGTGGGCAAAATAGACAAAGGAAATAAACAGTGGGGTAGATTCAGGCATAATAGTGGGACAAATAGACAAGTAAACAGTGGGGTAGATTCAGGCAAGATGGTGGGCAAAATAGTTAAAGGAAATAAACAGTGGGGTAGTTTCAGGCAAGATGGTGGGCAAAATAGAGAAAGGAAATAAACAGTAGATTCAGGCAAGATGGGGGCAAAATGGGCAAAGGAAGTAAACAGTGGGGTAGATTCAGGCAAGTTGGTGGGCAAAATAGACAAAGGGAATAAACAGTAGATTCAGGCAAGATGGTGGGAAAAATGAGCAAAGGAAGTAAACAGTGGGGTAGATTCAGGCAAGATGGTGGGCAAAATAGATTAAGGAAATAAACAGTGGGGTAGTTTCAGGCATGATGGTGGGCAAAATGGACAAAAGAAATAAACAGTGGGTTAGATTCAAGCAAGATGGAGGGCAAAATAAGTAAACAGTGGGGCAGATTCAGGCAAAAGTGTGGGCAAAATAGGCAAAGGAAAAAAACAGTGGGGTAAATTGAGGCAAGATGGTGGGCAAAATGGGCAAGGGGAGAAAACAGTTGTGTAAATTCAGGCAAGATGGTGGGCAAAATAAATAAATGGTGGGGAAAATTCAGGCAAAACTGTGTGCAAAATAGGCAGCGTAAGTAAACAGGGTAGATTCAGGCAAGGTGGTGGGTGAACATGCCATAGGTGAAACTCCAGGTGGGTGAGACTTCCAGGCAGCAGACAAGACGGTGGGTTAAAAACATTATACAAGATGAGCACAGACAGGAAAGTTGGCAGGCGAGATGGTGGGCGAAACATGGAAGGAGCAGGCAGGCGAGACAAAGGCTGGGCAAGTGAGATGGTGGCTCCACGGGCAGCTGGCAGGTGAGCAGACATGCAAGGCGACACATTGGGTGAGATTATTATTTTTTTCTCCACACTTTCTCTATGACATTCCCCACAGGTAGCGCCTCAAAGCCGAGCCCTCCGCCTCCTCCTCCTGTGCGCCGCTGCCCTTGAGCTTTTCTATTAGCGCATGGAAAGCACCTCGCGGGCCCTGACAAGCGCGGCGGATCGACACTAAATCAGGAATCAGTGGCAGGCGCACATCTGAGCCAGCATGAAGGTCACGGGCCCTCCGCCGCGTGTCATCTCAATCGGGGCGAGCGCCAGTCGACACGGACATGGCTGATGTGTGACTGCGTGCAGGCGGCCAGGGTGTGTGTCACACACTCCACTGCTGCCACCCGTGTGTGTGTGTGTGTGTGTGTGTGTGTGTGTGTGTGTGTGTGTGTGTGTGTGTGGCACTCATTATTCCTCGCCACCAGAGGGCACTGTCTCTCACATTGTGGTATGGAAATGTTAGGATCAGAGCTCGCCTACATTGTCTTCTCTAGAGCAGCTGTGGTCCACAGCGTTACTCAGTTGCAATACACTTTTTCACCACCGGTGGCAGTAATGACAATATCAGACAGAAGAAGTCTGGAGCTAAAGTCCGAGAATTTTCTTCAGCGCAAAAATTATGACTAAAGTGGTGAAGCTGTGTTTTCATTAGCGCTGTAATTTTATTGACAGTGGGGTGGATTCAGGCAAGATGGTGGGGGAAATGAGGCAAAGGGTGTAAACAGTGGGGTAGATTCAGGCAAGATGGTGGGGAAAATTAGGCAAAGGGGGTAAACAGTGGGGTAGATTCAGGCAAGATGGTGGGGAAAATTAGGCAAAGGGGGTAAACAGTGGGGTAGATTCAGGCAAGATGGTGGGGAAAATATGCAAAGGAAATAGACAGTGGGGTAGATTCAGGCAAGATGGTGGGCAAAATAGACAAAGGAAGTAAACAGTTGGGTAGATTCAGTCAATATGGTGGGCAAAATAGACAAAGGAGGTAAACAGTGAGGTAGAGTCAGGCAAAACTGTGGGCAAAATATGCAAAGGAAGTAAACTTGGGGTAGATTCAGGCAAGATGGTGGGCAAAATAGACAAATGAAGTACACAGTGGGGTAGATTCAGGCAAGATGGTGGGCAAAATAGACAAAGGAAATAAACAGTGGGGTAGATTCAGGCAAGGTGGTGGGCAAAATAGATAAAGGAAGTAAACTTGGGGTAGATTCAGGCAAGATGTTGGGCAAAATAGACAAAGGAGGTAAACAGTGAGGTAGAGTCAGGCAAAACTGTGGGCAAAATAGGCAAAGGAAGTAAACTTGGGTAGATTCAGGCAAGATGGTGGGCAAAATAGACAAAGGAGGTAAACAGTGAGGTAGAGTCAAGCAAAACTGTGGGCAAAATAGGCAAAGGAAGTAAACTTGGGGTACATTCAGGCAAGATGGTGGGCAAAATAGAAAAAGCAGGTAAACAGTGAGGTAGATTCAGGCAAAATTGTGGGCAAAATAGGCAAAGGAAGTAAACTTGGAGTAGATTCAGGCAAGATGGTGGGCAAAATAGGAAAATGACGTAAACAGTGGGGTAGATTCAGGCAAAATGATGGGCAAAATAGGCAAGTAGACAGTGAAGTAGATTCAGGCAAGATGATGGGCAAAATATGCAAGTAAACAGTGTTTCTAAGCTGTGGTCCACAGCGTTACTGAGTTGCAATACACGTTTTCACCACCGGCAGCAGTAATGACAATATCAGACAGAAGTGGTCTGGAGCTAAAGTCCGAGAATTTTCTTAAGCGCAAAAATTATGACTAAAGTGGTGAAGCTGTGTTTTCATTAACACTTTAATTTTATTGACAGTGGGGTGGATTCAGGCATGATGGTGGGCAAAATAGGCGAAGAGGGTAAAAAGTGGGGTGAATTCAGGCAAGATGGTGGGCAAAATAGGCAAAGAGAGTAAACAGTGGGGTGGATTCAGGCAAGATGGTGGGAAAAATAGGCAAAGGAGGTAAACAGTGGGGTGGATTCAGGCAAGATGGTGGGCAAAATAGGAAAAGAGGGTAAAAAGTGGGGTGGATTCAGGCAAGATGGTGGGCAAAATAGGCGAAGAGAGTAAACAGTGGGGTGGATTCAGGCAAGATGGTGGGTAAAATAGACAAAGGAAGTAAACAGTGGGGTGGATTCAGGCAAGATGATGGGTAAAATAGACAAAGGAAATAAACAGTGGGGTAGATTCAGGCAAGATGGTGGGCAAAATAGACAAAGGAAGTAAACAATGAGGTAGATTCAGGCAAGATGGTGGGCAAAATAGGAAATAAACTTTGGCCATCATATAACCTTAATTAAGCGACCTTAATATATATATATATATATATATATATATATATATATATATATATATATATATATATATATATATATATATGTATATATATATATATATATATATATATATATATATATATATATATATGTATATATATATATATATATATATATATATATATATATATATATATATATATATATATATATATATATATATATATATATATATATATATATATAAATTGCCTACCGTCAAGCATGGTGGTGGTAGTATTATGCTCTGGGCCTGTTTTGTTGCCAATGGAACTGGTGCTTTAAATGGGACAATGAAAAAGGAAGATTACCTCCAAATTCTTCAGGACAAGCTAAAATCATCAGCCCGGAGGTTGGGTCTTGGGCGCAGTTGGGTGTTCCAACAGGACAATGACCCCAGACACACGTCAAAAGTGGTAAAGGAATGGCTAAATCAGGCTAGAATGAAGGTTTTAGAATGGCCTTCCCAAAGTCCTGACTGAAACGTGTGGACAATGCTGAAGAAACAAGTCCATGTCGGAAAACCAACACATTTAGCTGAACTGCACCAATTTTAAAGTTAAAAAAGTTAAAGTACCAATGATTGTCACACACACACTGGGTGTGGTGAAATTATTCTCTGCATTTGACCCATCACCCTTGATCACCCCCTGGGAGGTGAGGGGAGCAGTGAGCAGCAGGGGTGGCCACACCCAGGAAACATTTTTGGTGATTCAACCCCCAATTCCAACCCTTCATGCTGAGTGCCAAGCAGGGAGGTAATGGCTCCCATTTTTATAGTCTTTGGTATGACTTTGTCAAGAGGAGTGGTCAAAAATTCAAGCAGAAGCTTGTGGATGGCTACCAAAAGTACATTATTGCAGGTAAACTTGCCAAGGGACATGTAAGCAAATATTAACATTGCTGTATGTATACTTTTCACCCAGAACATTTGCTCACATTTTCATAATAAATTCATAAAAGAACCAAACTTCATGAATGTTTTTTGTGACCAACAAATATGTGCTCCAATCACTCTGTCACAAAAAATAAGGGATGTAGAAATGATTGGAAACTCAAGACAGCCATGACATTATGTTCTTTACAAGTGTATATAAACTTTTGACCACGACTGTATATATATATATATATATATATATATATATATATATACACACACACATATATATATATACAGTATATGTTTATACTGTATATATACATAAATATATGTATATATATACATATATATGTGTATATATGTATATATACAAAAATATGTATGTATACACTACCGCACATATATACATATGCACACGCATATATTATATATATATAAAAATATATATAAATATATATATAAAAAAAAAATATATATATATGTATATATATATATATATATATATACATCTATATATATATATATATATATATATATATATATATATCCATCTATATATATATATATATATATATATATATATATATATATATATATATATATATATATATATATATATATATATATATATATATATATATATAATTTTTTTAATTAATAAGGCAAAACAACCCCATCATGTGGATGGTTGTCACATGTCACACCAACCACTATGGGGGTTTAGGATAGGATTTATTAGTTTATCACCTCTTTGTTAAAATAAGTTAGAAAATGAGAAGGACTGAATTGACCCAAAATGTCTTTTTGTTTCCTTTTTATTGTACTTAGAGGGACAAGCGGTAGGGAATGGATGGATGGAAATGTGTTCATGAAAACACATTTCATATCACCGCCATTGTAATATTGACCTACACTACCATCTAGTGGACACAAGCAGAATGACATCCTAAAAGTGTTTGCTATTTAAACTTATATTATAAAATATCCCTCCATCTCACCTTTGAACATGCTTACGCTGATAGAAGAGTTACTAGTACATAATGAATGGTCAAAGGTGACACTGGGTTTTAAAAAATATAAAAATAAAAGCTTGCTAATTTCGTAGTAATGTAATTGTCCATCAAAGGCTTCCGTAGGGGAGTCATATGAATGCTGTTTTTGTCGCAGCTGCGTCTCACTTCTCTTTTTTTAATTTTATAAAGTATGTCGCTCACTTTGCGTCGTTCTAACCAATCATTAATATTGTCAAAGCCACATGTTTGACAGTCAATAACTGCATCAATCATACTCCCATGACCGGTAAGCTATATTGCTCGTAAGCTAGCATGAGCTGCTCTGTTTCGCTAACGTTCCGTTAAAAAAACACGTTTTTAATGTCAGGATTCGCCATTTATCTTCAAATGTGGCGACATTGTCTTCTCTCTGCACGTTCAGCCAGCTGCCAATATCTGTTTCGAAGAGACGGACGGCATGCTTCGGTGGATTTTTGGTGGTCGCGATGCTCAAAGCTCCGTGGAGGTGAGATGTAACGCGAACGCAACACGCACCCACTCGTGGCAATGCTTATTCAAACATTCAGAACGTCACAACACTAATGTTTGAATAAACCTCCCCAGATAACGTACTGTACCTGAACGTCACACCACATCAACAACACTATTGTTTTATTTAATTTCTTCCTGATACCGTACTGTACCTGAACGTCACACCACAGCAGCAACACTATTGTTTTAGGTAATTTATTCCCCGATAACGTACTGCACCTGAACGCCACACCACAGCAACAACACCCCAACCATCCATCCATTTCCTACAGCTTGTCCACTATTATTTTAAATAAATGTTTCTGCTTATGTACTGTACATGAACGTCACACCAAGGCAACAATACTAATGTTTTAGGCCATTTATTCCCGATAACGTGCTGTACCTGAACATTACACCACGGCAACAGCACCAATGTTTTTCATACATATTTCTGAATATGTGCTGTACCTGAATGTCACACCACGGCAACAACACCAATAAACTAAATCTATTCCAGAAAATGTACTGTACCTGAACGTCACACCACAGTAACAATACTATTGTTTTAATTAATTTCTTCCAGATACCGTACTATACCTGAACGTCACACCACAGCAACAACACTATTGTTTTAATTAATTTCTTCCCGATACCGTACTGTACCTGAACGTCACACCACAGTAGCAACACTATTGTATTGATTAATTTATTCCCGATACCGTACTGTACCTGAACGTCACACTACAGCAACAACACAAATGTTTTAGGTATTTTTCCCCGATTATGTACTGTACATGAACGTCACACCAAGGTAACATCACTAATGTTTTAGGTCATTTATTCCCGATAACGTACTGCACCTGAACGCCACACCACAGCAACAACACCCCAACCATCCATCCATTTCCCACAGCTTGTCCACTATTATTTTAAATAAATGTTTCTGATTATGTACTGTACATGAACGTCACACCAAGGCAACAACACTAATGTTTTAGGCCATTTATTCCCGATAACGTGCTGTACCTGAACATTACACCACGGCAACAGCACCAATGTTTTTCATACATATTTCTGAATATGTGCTGTACCTGAATGTCACACCACGGCAACAACACCAATAAACTAAATCTATTCCAGAAAATGTACTGTACCTGAACGTCACACCACAGTAACAATACTATTGTTTTAATTAATTTCTTCCAGATACCGTACTATACCTGAACGTCACACCACAGCAACAACACTATTGTTTTAATTAATTTCTTCCCGATACCGTACTGTACCTGAACGTCACACCACAGTAGCAACACTATTGTATTGATTAATTTATTCCCGATACCGTACTGTACCTGAACGTCACACTACAGCAACAACACAAATGTTTTAGGTATTTTTCCCCGATTATGTACTGTACATGAACGTCACACCAAGGTAACATCACTAATGTTTTAGGTCATTTATTCCCGATAACGTACTGCACCTGAACGCCACACCACAGCAACAACACCCCAACCATCCATCCATTTCCCACAGCTTGTCCACTATTATTTTAAATAAATGTTTCTGATTATGTACTGTACATGAACGTCACACCAAGGCAACAACACTAATGTTTTAGGCCATTTATTCCCGATAACGTGCTGTACCTGAACATTACACCACGGCAACAGCACCAATGTTTTTCATACATATTTCTGAATATGTGCTGTACCTGAATGTCACACCACGGCAACAACACCAATAAACTAAATCTATTCCAGAAAATGTACTGTACCTGAACGTCACACCACAGTAACAATACTATTGTTTTAATTAATTTCTTCCAGATACCGTACTATACCTGAACTTCACACCACAGCAACAACACTATTGTTTTAATTCATTTCTTCCCGATACCGTACTGTACCTGAACGTCACACCACAGTAGCAACACTATTGTATTGATTAATTTATTCCCGATACCGTACTGTACCTGAACGTCACACTACAGCAACAACACAAATGTTTTAGGTATTCTTTCCCGATTATGTACTGTACATGAACGTCACACCAAGGTAACATCACTATTGTTTTAGGTCATTTATTCCCGATAACGTACTGCACCTGAACGCCACACCACAGCAACAACACCCCAACCATCCATCCATTTCCTACAGCTTGTCCACTATTATTTTAAATAAATGTTTCTGATTATGTACTGTACATGAACGTCACACCAAGGCAACAATACTAATGTTTTAGGCCATTTATTCCCGATAACGTGCTGTACCTGAACATTACACCACGGCAACAGCACCAATGTTTTTCATACCTGTACCTGAATGTCACACCACGGCAACAACACCAATAAACTAAATCTATTCCAGAAAATGTACTGTACCTGAACGTCACACCACAGTAACAATACTATTGTTTTAATTAATTTCTTCCAGATACCGTACTATACCTGAACGTCACACCACAGCAACAACACTATTGTTTTAATTCATTTCTTCCCGATACCGTACTGTACCTGAACGTCACACCACAGTAGCAACACTATTGTATTGATTAATTTATTCCCGATACCGTACTGTACCTGAACGTCACACTACAGCAACAACACAAATGTTTTAGGTATTTTTTCCCGATTATGTACTGTACATGAACGTCACACCAAGGTAACATCACTAATGTTTTAGGTCATTTATTTATTCCCGATAACGTACTGCACCTGAACGCCACACCACAGCAACAACACCCCAACCATCCATCCATTTCCTACAGCTTGTCCACTATTATTTTAAATAAATGTTTCTGATTATGTACTGTACATGAACGTCACACCAAGGCAACAATACTAATGTTTTAGGCCATTTATTCCCGATAACGTGCTGTACCTGAACATTACACCACGGCAACAGCACCAATGTTTTTCATACATATTTCTGAATATGTTCTGTACCTGAATGTCACACCACGGCAACAACACCAATAAACTAAATCTATTCCAGAAAATGTACTGTACCTGAACGTCACACCACAGTAACAATACTATTGTTTTAATTAATTTCTTCCAGATACCGTACTATACCTGAACGTCACACCACAGCAACAACACTATTGTTTTAATTAATTTATTCCCGATACCGTACTGTACCTGAACGTCACACCACAGTAGCAACACTATTGTATTGATTAATTCCTTCCCGATAACGTACTGTACCTGAACGTCACACTACAGCAACAACACAAATGTTTTAGGTATTTTTTCCCGATTATGTACTGTACATGAACGTCACACCAAGGTAACATCACTAATGTTTTAGGTCATTTATTCCCGATAACGTACTGCACCTGAACGCCACACCACAGCAACAACACCCCAACCATCCATCCATTTCCCACAGCTTGTCCACTATTATTTTAAATAAATGTTTCTGATTATGTACTGTACATGAACGTCACACCAAGGCAACAACACTAATGTTTTAGGCCATTTATTCCCGATAACGTGCTGTACCTGAACATTACACCACGGCAACAGCACCAATGTTTTTCATACATATTTCTGAATATGTTCTGTACCTGAATGTCACACCACGGCAACAACACCAATAAACTAAATCTATTCCAGAAAATGTACTGTACCTGAACGTCTCACCACAGTAACAATACTATTGTTTTAATTAATTTATTCCATATACCGTACTATACCTGAACGTCACACCACAGCAACAACACTATTGTTTTAATTAATTTATTCCCGATACCGTACTGTACCTGAACGTCACACCACAGTAGCAACACTATTGTATTGATTAATTCCTTCCCGATAACGTACTGTACCTGAACGTCACACTACAGCAACAACACAAATGTTTTAGGTACTTTTTCCCGATTATGTACTGTACATGAACGTCACACCAAGGTAACATCACTAATGTTTTAGGTCATTTATTCCCGATAACGTACTGCACCTGAACGTCACACCAGAGCAACAACACTATTATTTTACAATCTGTACATGAACGTCACACCAGGGTAACAACAGTATTGTTTTGATTAATTTCTTTCCGATACCGTACTGTACCTGAACGTCACACCACAGCAACAACAAGTTTTTTTTAGGTATTTTTCCCCGATTATGTACTGTACATGAACGTCACACCAAGGTAACAACACTAATGTTTTAGGTCATTTATTCCCGATAATGTACTGCACCAGAACGTCACACCACAGCAACATAACTATTATTTTACAATCTTTACATGAACGTCACACCAGGGTAACAACACTAATGTTGTAGGTCTTTTATTCCCAATACCATACTGCACCTGAACGCCACACCACAGCAACAGCACTATTATTTTAAATACGTGTTTCTGATTATGTACTGTACATGAACGTCACACCAAGGCAACAGCGCCAAAGTTTTTCATATGTTTTTCTGAATATGTACTGTACCTGAACGTCACACCACAGTAACAACATTATTGTTTTAAATAATTTCTTCCAGATACCGTACTGTACCTGATCGTCACACCCCAACAACAACGCTATTGTTTTAGTCAATTTACTCCCGAGAACTTACTGTACCTGAACGCCACACCACAGCAACAACACTAATGTTTTAGGTAATTTTTTTCCAGAGAACGTATAGTTCCTGAACGTCACACCACAGCAACAACACTGTTTTAGGTCATTTTTTCCCCCAGGAACGTACTGTACCCGAACGTAACACAGCGGCAAAAATACCAATGTTTTAGTTAAATATTTCTATAATGTACTGTACCTGAACACTATTGTTTTAGTCAATTTACTCTCGAACGTACTGTACCTGAACGCCACACCACCGCAACAACACTGATGTTTTACAGTCACTTTTTCCCAGGAACGTATTGTACCTGAACGCCACACCACAGCAAAAACATTAATGTTTTAGGGTAATTTTTTCTTAGGAACGTATTGTACCTGAACGCCACACCACTGCAACAACACTGTTTCAGGTCATTTTTCCCCCAGGAACATATTGTACCTGAATGCCACACCACCGCAACAACACTAATGTTTTAGGTCATTTTTTCCTAAGAACGTACTGTACCTGAAAGCCACACCACCACAACAGCACTAATTTTTAAGGTCACTTTTTCCCAGGAACATATTGTACCTGAACGCCACACCACCACACAACACAAATTTTTTTAGGTCACTTTTTCCCAGGAACATATTGTACCTGAATGCCACACCACTGCAACAACACTGTTTTAGGTCATTTTTCCCAGGAACATATTGTACCTGAACGCCACACCACCGCAACAACACTAATGTTTTAGGTCATTTTTTCCCGAGAAAGTACTGTACCTGAACGCCACACCACCACAACAACACTAATATTTTAGGTCACTTTTTCCCAAGAACGTACTGTACCTGAACGCCACACCACCGCAACAACACTAATGTTTCAGGTAATATTTTCCCAGGAACGTATCGTACCTGAACGCCCCACCACCGCAACAACAAATGTTTTAGGTATTTTTTTCACGAGAACGTACTGAACCTGAACGCCACACCATTGCAACAACACTAATGTTTTAGGGTCATTTTTTCCCAGGAACGTATCGTACCTGAACGCCACACCATAGCAACAACACTAATATTTTAGGTAATTTTTTTCCCAGGAACGTATTGTACCTGAACGCCACACCACAGCAACAACACTAATGTTTAAGGTATTTTTTTCACGAGAACGTACTTTACCAGAACGCCACACCACTGCAACAACATTGATGTTTTAGGGTAATTTTTCCCCAGAAACATATTGTACCTGAAAGCCACACCACCACAACAGCACTAATTTTTAAGGTCACTTTTTCCCAGGAACATATTGTACCTGAACGCCACACCACCGCAACAACACTAATGTTTCAGGTAATATTTTCCCAGGAACATATTGTACCTGAACGCCACACCACAGCAACAACACTAATGTTTTAGGTCATTTTTTCCCCCAGGAACATATTGTACCTGAACGCCACACCACCGCAACAACACTAATGTTTTAGGTATTTTTTCCCCAAGAATGTATCGTACCTGAACGCCACACCACCGCAACAACACTAATGTTTTAGGTCATTTTTTCCCAAGAACGTACTGTACCTGAACGCCACACCACTGCAACAGCACTAATGTTTTAGGTCATTTTTTCCCAGGAACATATTGTACCTAAACGCCACACCACCGCAACAACACTAATGTTTTAGGTCATTTTTTCCCAAGAACGTACTGTACCTGAACGCCACATCACCACAACAACACTAATGTTTTTGGGTAATTTTTTCCCCAGGAACGTATCGTACCTGAACGCCACACCACCTCAACAACACTAATGTTTTGGGGATTTTTTTCCCAGGAACATATTGTACCTGAACGCCCCACCACCGCAACGACACTAGTGTTTTAGGTCATTTTTTCACGAGAACGTACTGAACCTGAAAGCCACACCACTGCAACAACACTAATGTTTAGGGTAATTTTTTCCCAGGAACGTACTGTACCTGAACGCAAGCCACACCACCGCAACAACACTAATGTTTTAGGTCATTTTTTCCCGAGAACATATTGTATCTGAACGCCACACCACCACAACAACACTAATGTTTTAGGTCATTTTCCCCCCTAGGAACATATTGTACCTGAACGCCACACCACCGAAACAACACTAATGTTTTAGGTAATTTTTTCACGAGAACGTACTGAACCTGAACGCCACACCACCGCAACAACACTAATGTTTTAGGTAATTTTTTCCCAGGAACATATTGTACCTGAATGCCACACCACCGCAACAACACTAATGTTTCAGGTCATTTTTTCCCGAGAACGTACTGTACCTGAACGCAACAACACTAATGTTTTAGGTAATTTTTTTCCGAGAACGTACTGTATCTGAACGCAACACCACCACAACAACACTAATATTAGGTCAGTTTTTCCCAGGACCGTATTGTACCTGTATTTAAGTTGCAATAGGGAGATGACCTACTGTACCTGAACGTCACTTCAATGGGAAAAATGAGTATTTTAGTCGAAGTATTCAAGATTACTCAGTGTACTTGAACGTCACAACAGTACAAGTGTTTGGGTTGTCTTTGTCGACATTACCCAATGTACCTGAACGCCACATCAGTGCTATACTAATGCTATATTTACAGTATGCCGATTATTTACAATGAAATAAATGATAAAAAATAGTGAAAATGTATCAAATTTGACGACTGACATGCATATCGTGTTAGTGGGTGTCTGATTTTGTTAAGCGGGGAAACCTTGACGTTTCTCAAATGTGTTTTAGAGAAGTCGTCTCTACTTTTGTGTCCTCCTCCTTTCCGTCTTACATCGGCAGAAAAGCGGCGCGCTGTGCATCGGCGAGGAACAGCCCAAAAACTGCTTCACTGAGCTGCAAGTGCTGAGAGGACATTTTGACATCGTTCGATTTCTGGTGCAGATTGATGACTTCAGGTAAGCGGCCCCCCAACCCCTCCCCCTTCCCCCCTCCGGCTGATTGACAGGAGAGTCTCAACCCCGCGGGGAAGTCGCAGAGCATGACAGGAGCGCCATCATCACCCCCGACTGTACAGTAGCCCCTCACACACACACACACACACACACACACACACACACACACACACACACACACACACACACACACACACACACACACACACCTGCTCACCTCGCCATGGTCCAATAAGTCTGTATAAGTGGGCAGATTGGGATTTATAACACAACAAAGTGTGTGTGTGGGACTTCACGCCCGGCGTCCTCCAGTAATAACTCCGTCCTCAATGTCCTGGCCACACACACACACACACACACACACACACACACACACACACACACACACACACACACACACACACACACACACACAAGTCCGCAGTCGGGGGGCAAAGGCCAGAAAATTCCCTCCAGATTGCTTTCCAAGTCTGAAAACGTGTCACCTCGGCTTTTCTGATCTCTTTTTATCCGCCTCATCCTGTGCGTGTGGACAGGAGAAGGGGGGGCCCGGGCGGGGGAAAAAGGGGGTGCCAAGCGCAGGGTCAAAGGGTACAGATATTCTTTTAAGACCTCTCGGTGGCAGACGGGAAATGGACTCCAGGCACTTCCCGCCGAGGTGTTGACGATGTGTGTTTATTCCCCCCCCAGATGTGCGTCCGCAGGCGACGACGGCCTGGTGCTGGTCTGGAACGTTGAGGTAATGTTGCCGCACTGCAGGGGGTCTCTTACTTCTCTCACCCGATTCTTCGGTTCGCCCCCCCCCCCACGTTGTGCAGATTAACATCAGAGGTGGTGTCAAAGTGCTTCTGCTAAACCCTACTTTGGTGTGCCTGTAGCTTTAATGCTAATGAGCAGTTTGGCCACGCCCAATAATTGCTATTGTGTACTTATTTTGCATATACACTGTAGCTTTTACATTATTTGTTGTCAAGCCCCATTTAGGGGCATACTTTTTTTCACGGCCCACCTAAATTGAATAAATATAATAATTATAGTTGTGATAGAGTAGGATGCAGAATGCTGATCTCGGACAAGGACTCCGGGCAGAGAGTAGGGCACAGAGAGGCTTTCAGGCACTCTTTAATAGTGAAGTTGGACAAGTTGTGTGTGTGTGTGTGTGTGTGTGTGTGTGTGTGTGTGTGTGTGTGTGTGTGTGTGTGTGTGTGTGTGTGTGTGTGTGCGTGCTATGTGTCACACCACAGCAACAACACTAATATTTTAGGTAATTTTTTTCCCAGGAACATATTGTACCTGAACGCCACACCACAGCAACAACACTAATGTTTTAGGGTCATTTTTCCCCAGGAACGTATTGTACCTGAACGTCACACCACCACAACAACACTAATGTTTTAGGTCATTTTTTCCCGAGAACGTACTGTACCTGAACGCCACACCACCGCAACAACACTAATGTTTTAGGTAATTTTTTCCCGAGAAAGTACTGTACCTGAACGCCACGCCACTGCAACAACACTGTTTTAGGAATTTTTTTCCCAGGAACGTATTGTACCTGAACGCCACACCACCGCTACAACACTAATGTTTTAGGTAATTTTCCCCTGAGAACGTACTGTATCCAAACGCCACACCACCACAACAACACTAATATTTTAGGTCACTTTTTCCCAGGACCGTATTGTACCTGAACGTCACTTCAATGGGATACATGAGTATTTTAGTCGAAGTATTCAAGATTAATTTTTTTAGGTCACTTTTTCCCAGGAACATATTGTACCTGAACGCCACACCACAGCAACAACACTAATGTTTAAGGTATTTTTTTCACGAGAACGTACTGTACCTGAACGCCACACTGCCGCAACAACAATAATGTTCTAGGTCATTTTTTCCCGAGAACGTACTGTACCTGAACGCCACACCACCACAACAACACACATTTTTTTAGGTCACTTTGTCCCAGGAACATATATTACCTGAACGCCACACCACCGCAACAACACTAATGTTTTAGGTCATTTTTCCCTGGAACATATTGTACCTGAACTCCACACCACCACAACAACACTAATATTTTAGGTCACTTTTTCCCAGGACCGTATTGTACCTGAACGTCACTTCAATGGGATACATGAGTATTTTAGTCGAAGTATTCAAGATTAATTTTTTTAGGTCACTTTTTCCCAGGAACATATTGTACCTGAACGCCACACCACCGCAACAACACTAATGTTTAAGATCATTTTTCCCAGGAACATATTGTACCTGAACGCCACACCACAGCAACAACACTAATGTTTTAGGGTCATTTTTCCCAGGAACGTATTGTACCTGAACGCCACACCACCACAACAACACTAATGTTTTAGGTCATTTTTTCCCGAGAACGTACTGTACCTGAACGCCACACCACCGCAACAACACTATTGTTTTATGTCATTTTTTCCCGAGAAAGTACTGTACCTGAACGCCACACCACCACAACAACACTAATATTTTAGGTCACTTTGTCCCAGGAACATATTGTACCTGAACGCCACACCACCACACAACACTAATTTTTTTAGGTCACTTTTTCCCAGGAACATACTGTACCTGAATGCCACACCACCGCAACAACACTAATGTTTTAGGTCATTTTCCCCAGAAACATATTGTACCTGAACGCCACACCACCGCAACAACACTAATATTTTAGGTCACTTTTTCCCAGGACCGTATTGTACCTGAATGTCACTTCAATGGGATACATGAGTATTTTAGTCGAAGTATTCAAGATTAATTTTTTTAGGTCACTTTTTCCCAGGAACATATTTTACCTGAACGCCACACCACAGCAACAACACTAATGTTTAAGGTATTTTTTTCACGAGCACGTACTGTACCTGAACGCCACACCGCCGCAACAACAATAATGTTTTAGGTCATTTTTCCCAGGAACATATTGTACCTGAACTCCACACCACCACAACAACACTAATATTTTAGGTCACTTTTTCCCAGGACCGTATTGTACCTGAACGTCACTTCAATGGGATACATGAGTATTTTAGTCGAAGTATTCAAGATTAATTTTTTTAGGTCACTTTTTCCCAGGAACATATTGTATGTTACGATCCGCTGCCCGGATCATAGTTTGTTTATGTTTGAGTCACACATGTTTTCAGCACCTTTATTTTGTTTGTTTTCAGTTGACATGTCAACTGATTACATTCACCTGCCTCTGGTTAGTGTTCGGGACGCGTACCTGTTGCCCGGGCACTAATCAGAGGGCTATTTAGTCTTTGCCCTGGCCTCACTCGGTCTGGCTTCCTAGTTTGTTCCCATACAACTGATAACGACAACTTAGATTCCCGCGAGCTTTTCACGCTATGCCATTTAGCCTGCTAGCTCCCACGCTAGTCCTTTTGTTTCTTGCCTTTTGTGCTATGTGCATGTCTTTTTGTTTATTCATCACATGATTTATATTTTAAATAAATCATACTACCTGCAAGCTGTGTCCGAAGCCGTCTGCATCCCTGGGAGAACACACCCGCATCACGATGCGACCACGTCGTTACATTGTACCTGAACGCCACACCACCGCAACAACACTAATGTTTTAGGTCATTTTTCCCAGGAACATATTGTACCTGAACTCCACACCACCGCAACAACACTAATGTTTTAGGTCATTTTTCCCAGGAACATATTGTACCTGAAGGCCACACCACCGCAACAACACTAATGTTTTAGGTCATTTTTTCCCGAGAAAGTACTGTACCTGAACGCCACACCACCACAACAACACTAATATTTTAGGTCACTTTTTCCCAGGACCGTATTGTACCTGAACGTCACTTCAATGGGATACATGAGTATTTTAGTCGAAGTCTTCAAGATTAATTTTTTTAGGTCACTTTTTCCCAGGAACCTATTGTACCTGAATGCCACACCACCGCAACAACACTAATGTTTTGGGGAATTTTTTCCCAGGAACATATTGTACCTGAACGCCGCACCACCGCAACAACACTAATGTTTTAGGTCATTTTTTCACGAGAACGTACTGTACCTGAACGCCACACCACCACAACAACACTAATCTTTTAGGTCACTTTTTCCCAAGAACATATTGTACCTGAACGCCACACCACAGCAATAACACTAATGTTTAAGGTATTTTTTTCACAAGAACGTACTGTACCTGAACGCCACACAACTGCAACAACACTAATGTTTTAGGTCATTTTTTCCAGAGAACGTACTGTACCTGAACGCCACACCACCGCAACAACACTCATTTTTTAGGTCACTTTTTCCCAGGAACATACTGTACCTGAACGCCAGACAACCGCAACAACACTAATGTTTTAGGTCATTTTTTCCAGAGAACGTACTGTACCTGAACGCCACACCACCGCAACAACACTAATTTTTTAGGTCACTTTTTCTCAGGAACATACCGTACCTGAACGCCACACCACCGCAACAACACTAATGTTTTAGGTCATTTTTTCCCGAGAACGTACTGTACCTGAACGCCACACCACCACAACAACACTAATTTTTTAGGTCACTTTTTCCCAAGAACGTATTGTACCTGAACGCCACGCCACGCCACTGCATCCACTGTTTTAGGTAATTTTTTCCCAGGAACGTATTGTACCTGAACGCCACGCCACGCCACTGCATCCACTGTTTTAGGTAATTTTTTCCCAGGAACGTATTGTACCTGAATGCCACACCACCGCAACAACACTAATGTTTTAGGTCATCTTTTCCCGAGAACGTACTGTACCTGAACGCCACACCACCACAACAACACTAATATTTTAGGTCACTTTTTCCCAGGACCGTATTGTACCTGAACGTCACTTCAATAGGATACATGAGTATTTTAGTCGAAGTATTCAAGATTAATTTTTTTAGGTCACTTTTTCCCAGGACCTTATTGTACCTGAACGCCACGCCACTGCAACAAGACTAATGTTTTAGGTCATTTTTCCCAGGAACATATTGTACCTGAACGCCACACCACCACAACAACACTAATATTTTAGGTCACTTTTTCCCAGGACCGTATTGTACCTGAACGTCACTTCAATGGGATACATGAGTATTTTAGTCAAAGTATTTAAGATTAATTTTTTTAGGTCACTTTTTCCCAGGAACATATTGTACCTGAACGCACACCACCACAACAACACTAATGTTTTAGGGTAATTTTTTCCCAGGAACGTACTGTACCTGAACGCCACACCACCGCAACAACACTAATGTTTTAGGTAATTTTTTCCCGAGAACGCACTGTACCTGAACGCTACACCACTGCATCAACACTGTTTTAGGTAATTTTTTCCCAGGAACGTGTTGTACCTGAACGCCACACCACTGCAAAAACACTAATGTTTTAGGTCATTTTTTCCCGAGAACGTACTGTACCTGAACGCCACACCACCACAACACACATTTTTTAGGTCACTTTTTCCCAAGAACGTATTGTACCTGAACGCCACACCACAGCAACAACACTAATGTTTAAGGTATTTTTTTCACGAGAACGTACTGTACCTGAATGCCACACCACCGCAACAACACTAATGTTTTAGGTCATTTTTTCCCGAGAACGTACGGTACCTGAACGCCACACCACCGCAACAACACTAATTTTTTAGGTCACTTTTTCCCAGGAACATATTGTACCTGAACGCCACACCACCGCAACAACACTGTTTTAGGTCATTTTTTCCCGGGAACGTACTGTACCTGAACGCCACACCACCACAACAACACTAATTTTTTAGGTCACTTTTTCCCAAGAACGTATTGTACCTGAACGCCACACCACAGCAACAACACAAATGTTTAAGGTATTTTTTTTCACAAGAACGTACTGTACCTGAACGCCACACCACCACAACAACACTAATATTTTAGGTCACTTTTTCTCAGGACCGTATTGTACTTGAACGTCACTTCAATGGGATACATGAGTATTTTAGTCGAAGTATTCAAGATTACTCAAAGTCGTGTGTGTGTGTGTGTGTGTGTGTGTGTGTGATGTAAGGGTGACCCATACAAAGAATGATGAGGATACATTTAGGCAATGATATGTATAATGTTATATATAATATAATATACTCTACAATGTATTATAAAACAAATATACATGGACTATTAAAACAGTCCATTAGAAATGAATGGAGAATAAGCACTGTTGATTTAGACAGTGCTTTAAACATGGTCTATGTCGCCCTCTAGTGGTAGGGTAGGGTAACTACCGTGTAACAGGAAGTATGTCGCCATTAAAAGGGTGAAATAATGTTATCGTCATGCAGAAACATTGTTGCAAACAAACAGTCAGTTAAGGTTACATCTGACACATTATAGGCATTGTAGCATTAATAACGGTGCTATATTCACCGTACACTTACATTTTAGTCAGGAACGCACACAATGTTTACACCATCACCCAAGAGCCCGTAATCAAATATACATATTCATATTAGAGCTGTGAATCTTTGGGTATCGCACGATTCGATTCGATTTTTGGGGGTAACGATTCGATTCAAAATGAATCCTCTTTTAATACTATTGGGTGCCGGTTCTATGATGAACTACATTCCTCCATGAAATAGATAAACAGCTCTGATAAATGTCTACGTTACTTCAAAAGAAAACTGGTTTGGTTTGATAACATTTTACCTAAACATTTAAAAAAGTAGCAGGGCAGGACAGATTTTGGGGAAATAAATGAAAAAAATAATAATTTAAAAACAAACAAAAAAATGTTTTAGATTTTTTTTTAACCGATTAAGAATCGGTACAAATAAGAATTGCAAATAATTCGAAATTGTTTTATTTTTTTGACACCCCTAAAAATACTATGTACAATATTTTAATAATTATATATATATATATATATATATATATATTTTTTTTTTAAAGAATATATGATTAATAAATATTCACATTTATTAATTTATTTTTGATAAACGACTCTGACTTGCTGGCACCTACCCCAAAAGCAGTGAAGTTGTCACGTTGTGTAAATGGTAAATAAAAATGGTAAATAAAAAATGAAAAAAAATAAAAATAATAAATAATAAAAAAAAAAAAAAAAAAAAAAAGGTAAATAAAAAGAGAATACAATGATTTGCAAATCCTTTTCAACTTATATTCAATTGAATAGACTGCAAAGACAAGATAATTAATGTTCACACTGGAAAATTTTATTTTTTTTGCCAAATAATCATGAACTTAGAATATAATGGCAGCAACACATTGGAAAAAAGTTGTCACAGGGGCATTTTTACCACTGTGTTACATGGCCTTTCCTTTTAACAACACTCAGTAAACGTTTGGGAACTGAGGAGACACATTTTTGAAGTGGAATTCTTTCCCATTCTTGCTTGATGTACAGCTTAAGTTGTTCAACAGTCCGGGGGTCTCCGTTGTGCTATTTTAGGCTTCAATATGCGCCACACATTTTTAATGGGAGACAGGTCTGGACTACAGGCAGGCCAGTCTAATACCTGCACTCTTTTACTATGAAGCCACGCTGTTGTAACACGTGGCTTGGCATCGTCTTGCTGAAATAAGCAGGGGCGTCCATGATAACGTTGCTTGGATGGCAACATATGTTGCTCCAAAACCTGTATATACCTTTCAGCATTAATGGTGCCTTCACAGATGTGTAAGTTACCCATGCCTTGGGCACTAATACACCCCCATACCATCACACATGCTGCCTTTTACACTTTGTGCCTAGAACAATCCGGATGTTTTTTTTCCTCTTTGGTCCGGAGGACACGACGTCCGCAGTTTCCAAAAACAATTTCAAATGTGGACTCGTCAGACTACAGAACACTTTTCCACTTTGCATCAGTCCATCTTAGATGAGCTCGGGCCCAGCGAAGCCGGCGGCGTTTCTGGGTGTTGTTGATAAACGTTGTTCGCCTTGTATAGGAGAGTTTTAACTTGCACTTACAGATGTAGTGACCAACTGTAGTTACTGACAGTGGTTTTCTGAAGTGTTCCTGAGCCCATGTGGTGATATCCTTTACACACTGATGTCGCTTTTTGATGCAGTACCGCCTGAGGGACCCAAGGTCCGTAATATCATGGCTTATGTGCAGTGATTTCTCCAGATTCTCTGAACCTTTTGATGATATTACGGAGCGTAGGTGGTAAAATCCCTAAATTCCTTGCAATAGCTGGTTGAGAAATGTTGATCGTAAACAATTTGTTCACGCATTTGTTGACAAAGTGGTGACCCTCGCCTCATCCTTGTTTGTGAATGACTGAGCATTTCACGGAAGCTGCTTTTATACCCAATCATGGCACCCACCTGTTCCCAATGAGCCTGTTCACCTGTGGGATGTTCCAAATAAGTGTTTGATGAACATTCCTCAACTTCCTCAGTCTTTTTTGCCACTTGTGCCAGCTTTTTTGAAACATGTTGCGGGCATCAAATTCCAAATGAGCTAATATTTGCAACAAATAACAAAGTATACCAGTGTGAACATGAAATATCTTGTCTTTGCAGTCTATTCAATTGCATAGAAGTAGAAAAGGATTAGCAAATCATTGTATTCAGTTTTTATTTACCATTTACACAACGTGACAACTTCACTGCTTTTATACAAAGTGGTATCAAAACGTGAAGATTTCCCTGACGTTTAGTTTTTTGTGCTGCTGGTGTCAGACGGGCGAGAGGCTCCAGGAGCTGAGGGGTCACTCCCAGCAGATCACCGCCATCGCCGTCTTCCGCCGCAGGGACGAGCTGACGGCGCACACCTGCCTCATCACCGCCTCCTCCGACCGCAGTGTCAGCGTATCCTCACAGGGGGGCGCCAAAGAGACATTTTTTTTTCTCTCTCTACCTTGTCCTTAACTGCCGCCCTCAGTTGTGGGACCCGGACACGGGGAACCGAGTCCAGACCGTTCTGGACCTGCAGTCTTCTGTCAAGGTAGTGGGGTGTTGTTGATTTTGTGGTGAGGCCTGATTGTTGGCGGACAGGAAGTGATGCCTGGTTAGTGTTTGCTGGTGTTGGAGCGCCTCGGCGTGTGGCTGTCTGGCGGCGAGGAGCTGTGTGGGTGGAGCCAAGACTTCCGGCTGCAGTGTCACGTGGACAAGCACAGCGACACAGGTGAGCGCCATCTTCAGCTGACACCAATGTTTCCTTTTTTTATTGTGTGAATGTTCCAAACATTCACATGCTTTTCTGTTTATTATTCTTCTTCTTCTCCACATTTTGGCGCGCTCTACCTTCCACATTTTTCACCCGATTCAAACCGTTCCAACTTCAAACTGTTCAGCCTATTCGGCTGACAAATTGCAAATTTTTTTCCAGATTTCCCAGAATTCCAGGTTTTTCGGGACATTTTTCCCATTCAAAATGAATTGGCCATTTTTCAAACTTCCACCATTTCCACATTTTTCAACCGAATCAAACCATTCCACCTTAAACACATTCCACCATCTTGGAATGTTATTCTACTCATTTTACAAGTTCAAAAAAATTCCAGGATTTCCCAGAATTCCAGGTTTTCCGGGACATTTTTTTGCCATTCAAAATGAATTGGCCATTTTTCAAACTTCCACCATTTCCACATTTTTTAAAACTAATTCAAACCATTCCACCTTCAACACATTCCCCCATCCTGGAATTTTGAACTACCGGTACTCATTTTCCATGTTCAAAAAAATTCCAGGATTTTCCAGAATTCCTCGTGGAAAGAATTTCCAGTTTCCCTCGAATTCCAGGTTTTCCGGGACATTGTTCCTATTCAAAATGAATTGGCCATTGTTCCATCCTGGAATGTTAAACTACTCATTTTCCAAGTTCAAAAAAATTCCAGGATTTTCCAGAATTTCTGGTTTTCCGGGACATTTTTCCCATTCAAAATGAATTGGCCATTTTTCAAACTTCCACCATTTCCACATTTTTTAAAACCAATTCAAACCATTCCACCTTCAACACATTCCCCCATCCTGGAATTTTGAACTACTCATTTTCCATGTTCAAAAAAATTCCAGGATTTTCCAGAATTCCTGGTTTTCCAAAGCCCTATTTCCACCCTTTTTTTCTGGCGACTACTCCGTCCACATTTTTCAACCCACTTCAACCGTTCCACCGTCAAACATTCCTCTTAATCAGGAAAAAAAAAAAAGTTGTTTTTTGAAATGGAAAAAATCCCCAGTTTTCCCGAAATTCCAGGAATTTTTTTTTCACTTTCCCCATTCAAAATGAATTGGCCATTTTTCAAACTTCCACCATTTCCACATTTTTTAAAACCAATTCAAACCATTCCACCTTCAACACATTCCACCATCCTGGAATTGTGAACTACTCATTTTCCATGTTCAAAATAATTCCAGGATTTTCCAGAATTCCTCGTGGAAAAAATTCCCAGTTTCCCTCGAATTCCAGGTTTTCCGGGACATTTTTCTCATTCAAAATGAATTGGCCACTTTTCCATCCTGGAATGTTAAACTACTCATTTTCCAAGTTCAAAAAAATTCCAGGATTTTCCAGAATTCCAGGTTTTCCGAGACATTTTTTCCCATTCAAAATGATTTGGCCATTTTTCAAACTTCCACCATTTCCACATTTTTAAAACCAATTCAAACCATTCCACCTTCAACACATTCCACCATCCTGGAATTTTGAACTACTCATTTTCCAAGTTCAAAAAAATTCCAGGACTTTCCAGGATTCCTGGTGGAAAAAATTATCAGTTTTCCCCAAATTCCAGGTTTTCCGGGACATTTTTTCCCATTCAAAATTAATTGGCCATTTTTCAAACTTCCACCATTTCCACATTTTTTAAACCAATTCAAACCTTTCCACCTTCAACACATTCCACCACCCTGGAATGTTAAACTACTCATTTTCCAAGTTAAAAAAAAATTCCAGATTTCCCAGAATTCCAGGTTTTCCGGTACATTTTTTCCCATTCAAAATTAATTGGCCATTTTTCAAACTTCCACCATTTCCACATTTTTTAAAACCAATTCAAACCATTCCACCTTCAACACATTCCACCATCCTGGAATTGTGAACTACTCATTTTCCATGTTCAAAAAAATTCCAGGATTTTCCAGAATTCCTCGTGGAAAAAATTCCCAGTTTCCCTCGAATTCCAGGTTTTCCGGGACATTTTTCCTATTCAAAATGAATTGGCCACTTTTCCATCCTGGAATGTTAAACTACTCATTTTCCAAATTCAAAAAAATTCCAGGATTTTCCAGAATTCCTGGTTTTCCGGGACATTTTTCCCATTCAAAATGAATTGGCCATTTTTCAAACTTCCACCATTTCCACATTTTTGAAACCAATTCAAACCATTCCACCTTCAACACATTCCACCATCCTAGAATTTTGAACTACTTATTTTCCAAGTTCAAAAAAATTCCAGGATTTTCCAGAATTCCTGGTTTTCCAAAGCCCTATTTCCACCCTTTTTTCTGGTGACTACTCCTCCCACATTTTTCTACCCACTTCAACCGTTCCACCGTCAAAACATTCCTCTTAATCAGGAAAAAAAACGAAGTTGTTTTTTGAACTGGAAAAAAATTCCCAGTTTTCCCGAAATTCCAGGATTTTTTTTTTTACTTTCCCCATTCAAAATGAATTGGCCATTTTTCAAACTTCCACCATTTTCACATTTTTTAAAACCGATTCAAACCATTCCACCTTCAACACATTCCACCATCCTGGAATGTTAAACTACTCATTTTCCAAGTTTAAAAAAATTCCAGGATTTTCCAGAATTCCTGGTTTTCCAAAGCCCTATTTTCACCCTTTTTTCGGGCGACTACTCCTCCCACATTTTTCAACCGTTCCACCGTCAAAACATTCCCCTTAATCAGGACAAAAAAATAAATACGTTTTTTTGAACTGGAAAAAATTCCCAGTTTTCCCCAAATTCCAGGATTTTTTTTTTTTCACTTTCCCCATTCAAAATGAATTGGCCATTTTTCAAACTTCCACCATTTTCACATTTTTTAAAACCGATTCAAACCATTCCACCTTCAACACATTCCACCATCCTGGAATGTTAAACTACTCATTTTCCAAGTTTAAAAAAATTCCAGGATTTTCCAGAATTCCTGGTTTTCCAAAGCCCTATTTTCACCCTTTTTTCTGGCGACTACTCCTCCCACATTTTTCAACCGTTCCACCGTCAAAACATTCCCCTTAATAAGGACAAAAAAAAAATAAATAAAAAAAAATAAATAAATAAATAAATAAAAATAAAAAAAATTGTTTTTTTGAACTGGAAAAAATTCCCAGTTTTCCCCAAATTCCAGGATTTTTTTTTCACTTTCCCCATTCAAAATGAATTGGCCATTTTTCAAACTTCCACCATTTCCACATTTTTCAACCGATTCAAACCATTCCACCTTCAACACTTTCCACTCATCCTGGACATTCAAACTATCCTTTTTTCCAAGTTCAAAAAAATTCCAGAATTTTTCAGAAATCCTGGTGTTCCAAAGCCCTATTTCCACCCTTTTTTTCTGGCGACTACTCCTCTCACATTTTTCAACCCACTTCAACCGTTCCACCGTCAAAACATTCTTTCTAATCAGGACAAAAAAAAGGAAGTTGGTTTTTGAACTGGAGAAAACTCCCAGTTTTCCCGAAATTCCAGGATTTTTTTTTTCCACTTTCCCCATTCAAATTGAATTGGCCATTTTTCAAACTTCCACCATTTCCACATTTTTTAAACCAATTCAAACCTTTCCACCTTCAACACATTCCACCACCCTGGAATGTTAAACTACTCACTTTCCAAGTTCAAAAAAATTCCAGGATTTTCCAGAATTCCTGGTTTTCTGGGACATTTTTCCCATTCAAAATGAATTGGCCATTTTTCAAACTTCCACCATTTCCACATTTTTTAAAACCAATTCAAACCATTCCACCTTCAACACATTCCACCATCCTGGAATTGTGAACTACTCATTTTCCATGTTCAAAAAAATTCCAGGATTTTCCAGAATTCCTCGTGGAAAAAATTCCCAGTTTCCCTCGAATTCCAGGTTTTCCGGGACATTTTTCCTATTCAAAATGAATTGGCCATTGTTCCATCCTGGAATGTTAAACTACTCATTTTCCAAGTTCAAAACAATTCCAGGATTTTCCAGAATTCCTGGTTTTCCGGGACATTTTTCCCATCCAAAATGAATTGGCCATTTTTCAAACTTCCACCTTTTCCACATTTTTTAAAACCAATTCAAACCATTCCACCTTCAACACATTCCCCCATCCTGGAATTTTGAACTACTCATTTTCCAAGTTCAAAAAAATTCCAGGATTTTCCAGAATTCCAGGTTTTCCGAGACATTTTTTCCCATTCAAAATGATTTGGCCATTTTTCAAACTTCCACCATTTCCACATTTTTAAAACCAATTCAAACCATTCCACCTTCAACACATTCCACCATCCTGGAATTTTGAACTACTCATTTTCCAAGTTCAGAAAAATTCCAGGACTTTCCAGAATTCCTGGTGGAAAAAATGTATCAGTTTTCCCCAAATTCCAGGTTTTCCGGGACATTTTTTCCCATTCAAAATGAATTGGCCATTTTTCAAACTTCCACCTTTTCCACATTTTTTAAACCGATTCAAACCATTCCACCTTCAACACATTCCACCATCCTGGAATTTTAAACTACTCATTTTCAAGTTAAAAAAAAAATCCAGAATTCCTGGTTTTCCAAAGCCCTATTTCCACCCTTTTTCCTGGTGACTACTCCTTCCACATTTTTTCAACCCACTTCAATCATTCCACCATCAAAACATTCCTCTTACTCAGGACAAAAAAAACAAAGTTGTTTTTTGAACTGGAAAAATTCCCGGAATTTCAGGAATTCTTTTACCATTTCTCAGTTAAAATTGTTACTACTTCAACATTTCCCGACCGATTTGAAACATTGCAACACCAACTCATTCAGAACATT
>NC_084558.2:49040827-49050827 GCF_033978685.3 Nerophis lumbriciformis | reverse complement strand
TATTATAAAAGTGTAAAAATATGATGTTATAATAAAATATTTTAAGTGTAAAAAGAAGTCAAAGTAAGAATTGATGTCCTCCTCAGTGGTCTACCAGCTGTTATAATAAAATATTGTAAGTGTAAAAAGAAGTCAAAGTAAGAGTTGATGTCCTCCTCAGTGGTCTACCAGCTGTTATAATAAAATATTGTAAGTGTAAAAAGAAGTCAAAGTAAGAGTTGATGTCCTCCTCAGTGGTCTACCAGCTGTTATAATAAAATATTGTAAGTGTAAAAAGAAGTCAAAGTAAGAGTTGATGTCCTCCTCAGTGGTCTACTAGCGGTTATAATAAAATATTTTAAGTGTAAAAAGAAGTCAAAGTAAGAGTTGATGTCCTCCTCAGTGGTCTACCAGCTGTTATAATAAAATATTCTAAGTGTAAAAAGAAGTCAAAGTAAGAGTTGATGTCCTCCTCAGTGGTCTACCAGCTGTTATAATAAAATATTCTAAGTGTAAAAAGAAGTCAAAGTAAGAATTTATGTCCTCCTCAGTGGTCTACCAGCTGTTATAATAAAATATTGTAAGTGTAAAAAGAAGTCAAAGTAAGAGTTGATGTCCTCCTCAGTGGTCTACCAGCTGTTATAATAAAATATTGTAAGTGTAAAAAGAAGTCAAAGTAAGAGTTGATGTCCTCCTCAGTGGTCTACCAGCTGTTATAATAAAATATTGTAAGTGTAAAAAGAAGTCAAAGTAAGAGTTGATGTCCTCCTCAGTGGTCTACCAGCTGTTATAATAAAATATTGTAAGTGTAAAAAGAAGTCAAAGTAAGGATTGATGTCCTCCTCAGTGGTCTACTAGCGGTTATAATAAAATATTGTAAGTGTAAAAAGAAGTCAAAGTAAGAGTTGATGTCCTCCTCAGTGGTCTACCAGCTGACGGCGTGCGGCGACTCTCTCTCGCTGGCGGAGGTCCGCTGCCTGGCGGACCACCAGGACCAGATCCGAGCTCTGGTCAACGTCAATGGTGAGTCAAGTCAAGTCAGGTGGTCGGCATGTGGGCGGGGCTTACTTCGTCCCCCCCCCCCCCCCCCCCCCCCCCCAGACGAGCTCTTCGCCAGCGGCTCCCACGCCGGCGAGCTGATGGTCTGGGACGCGGCGGACTGGACCGTGGTGGCCTACCAGCACATCCTGTGGGAGGAGCCTCCCACGGCCACGCAGATCCAAATAGGCGGGGCCAAGGCCAGCGAGATGTCGGTCCAGCACCTCGCCTCCAACGGGAACGTGAGCGAGCTGCTCGGCAGTCACTTGATTAGGCACGGCGGTCTGACCCTCCCCCTATGCCCCCCCTCCCCAGCTCATCCTGGCGGCGGTGGGCAGCGGCCTCTACGTGTTCAGCGTCCTCAGCAGGGCGGCGGTGGCGTACAGGAAGTGCGCCCACGACTCCGACGTGCTGCACGCCGCCTTGCTCTCCGACAGGTGAGCACGTCGCACGCCCGACCCACTTCTCCAGTTCTGGACTTGAACCCGCGCTTCCTTTCAGTGAGATCATGTCCTGCTCCGAGGACGGCAGCGTCAGGATGTGGGAGATCCAAGACCTGCCTCTGGCTGGAGAACCTGCGTCTCCTGGTGAGTCCAACATCTGCTTCTAGTGACCCACAGTAGCGTAGTAGACCTAAGTATTCATCAAGTACCACCATAATGACAACATTAAAATACAGTAGTGTAGTAGACCTAAGTATTCAACAAGTACCACCATAATGACAACATTAAAATACAGTAGTGTAGTAGACCTAAGTATTCAACAAGTACCACCATAATGACAACATTAAAATACAGTAGTGTAGTAGACCTAAGTATTCATCAAGTACCACCATAATGACAACATTAAAATACAGTAGTGTAGTAGACCTAAGTATTCATCAAGTACCACCATAATGACAACATTAAAATACAGTAGTGTAGTAGACCTAAGTATTCATCAAGTACCACCATAATGACAACATTAAAATACAGTAGTGTAGTAGACCTAAGTATTCATTAAGTACCACCATAATGACAACATTAAAATACAGTAGTGTAGTAGACCTAAGTATTCATTAAGTACCACCATAATGACAACATTAAAATACAGTAGTGTAGTAGACCTAAGTATTCATTAAGTACCACCATAATGACAACATTAAAATACAGTAGTGTAGTAGACCTAAGTATTCATCAAGTACCACCATAATGACAACATTAAATACAGTAGTGTAGTAGACCTAAGTATTCATCAAGTACCACCATAATGACAACATTAAATACAGTAGTGTAGTAGACCTAAGTATTCATTAAGTACCACCATAATGACAACATTAAAATACAGTAGTGTAGTAGACCTAAGTATTCAACAAGTACCACCATAATGACAACATTAAAATACAGTAGTGTAGTAGACCTAAGTATTCATTAAGTACCACCATAATGACAACATTAAAATACAGTAGACCTAAGTATTCAACAAGTACCACCATAATGACAACATTAAAATACAGTAGTGTAGTAGACCTAAGTATCCAACAAGTACCACCATAATGACAACATTAAAACTGCTCCCTGTGTGTCATGCAGGCTTCTTGGGCATGTGGAACTTCAGCCGGTCCAGCAGACAGACCTGTCCCCCGTCCAACAAGACCGCCGAGGTCCCCGCCCTCAGAACCTTGGAGCTGACGGGCGACCTGATCGGACACTCCGGCGCAGTCCAGGTCTGAGCCAACTGAACGCACACTATAGGGTGTCCCGATACAACTTCATCACTTCCGAGTATTGGCCGATATCACTTCGATACGGTGTCGGCACGGATTAGTACATACTTTTATTTTGTAGTGTCGGAGAAGGTTTGATCAGGGAGTATCAAAATGCACTTTAGGTGTAAACATACAATACTAGCTAAAAAGCTAGCAAAAAATGCTAACATGCTAACGTTAGCATACTAATATAAGATATCGGGCCGATATTGGATACCGATACCAGATCGGGACACTCCTAGTCATAGTTGCATATGTGTGATACATGTTGATATCGTATCAATGACTTGACTAAAATAGTGTTTATTTACATGTTAACCAGACTGCTTGTATCGGACAAGTGATATCATTCGATATTTTATTTTTTTTGGGGGGGGGGCTGATATTGGACCAATATTGGATACCGATACCAGATGGGGACACCCCTAGTCATAGTTGCATATTACTTACACATACAAAGTCTACAAGGCAAAAGTGTATTAGAAAGTATCCAGTAACAAACGTGTCCGCATAATCTGAGCGAGCTCAACTTCATGAATCATTGTGACCACTGGGTGTCACCAAAGACATATTCACTTCGACCTAAAGACAGCATAAGTTCATTAATAATGAATAGGTTATTGTTTACAATTCTACACTATAACATGTATCACACATGTTGGTATCATATCAGATGATATCGTATCAATGACTTGACTAAAATAGTGTTTATTTACATGTTAACCAGACTGCTTGTATCGGACAAGTGATATCATTCGATACTTTTTTTTTTTTTGGGGGTTGGGGGCCTGATATCGGACCAATATTGGATACCGATACCATATCGGGACACCCCTAGTCATAGTTGCAAAGTCTACAAGGCAGAAGTCTATTAGAAAGTATCCAGTAACAAATGTGTCCGCATCATCTGAGCGAGCTCAGCTTCATGATATCATTGTGACCACCGGGTTTCACCAAAGACAAATTCACTTCAACTTAAAGACAGCATAAGTTCATTAATAATGAATAGGTTAGTGTTTGTTTACAATGCTACACTATAAAGTCATACTAGTATGTGTGATACATGTTGATATCATATCAGATTCGTGTCGGCATCGGCCACTACTTTGACACTTGTTTAGACTTTCTGCGATATTGTTGATGAATGATTATATGAATAGGTTAGTGTTTGTTTACAATTCTACACTATAACATGTATCACACATACTTGTATGATACATGTTGATATCAGATGATATCGTATCAATGACTTGACTAAAATAGTGTTTATTTACATGTTAACCAGACTGGTTGTATCGGACAAGTGATATCATTGGATATTTGTTTTTTTTGGGGGGGGGGGGGGCTGATATCGGACCAATATGGGATACCGATACCAGATGGAGACACCCCTAGTCATAGTTGCATATTACTTACACATACAAAGTCTACAAGGCAGAAGCGTGTTAGAAAGTATGCAGTAACAAACGTGTCCGCATCATCTGAGCGCGCTTAACTTCATTTGAGTGTCACCAAAGACAAATTCACTTCAACTTAAAGACAGCATAAGTTCATTAATAATAAATAGGTTAGTGTTTGTTTACAATTCTACACTATAAAGTCATACAAGTATGTGTGATACATGTTGATATCGTATCAGATGATATCGTATCAATGACTTGACTAAAATAGTGTTTATTTACATGTTAACCAGACTGCTTGTATCGGACATGTGATATCATTCGATAATTGTTTTTTTTTTGGGGGGGGAAGAAGGGGCTGATATCAAACCGATATTGGATACCGATACCAGATCGGGACACCCCTAGTCATAGTTGCAAAGTCTACAAGGCAGAAGCCTATTAGAAAGTATCCAGTAACAAATGTGTCCGCATCATCCGAGCGAGCTTAACTTCATTTGGGTGTCACCAAAGACTAATTCGCTTCAACTTAAAGACAGCATAAGTTCATTAACAATAAATAGCTTAGTGTTTGTTTACAATTCCACACTATAAGATCATACAAGTATGTGTGATACATGTTGATATCGTATCGTATCGACTTGACTAAAATAGTGTTTATTTACTTGTTAACCAGATTGCTTGTATCGGACATGTGATATCATTCGATACTTGTTTTTTTTTTTGGTGGGGGGCTGATATCGGACCAATATCGGGTACCGATACCAGATGGGTATCTTAGCTCACGTTGTGTCCGTGGTCTTCCCAGATGTTCGTGGCCTTCCAGGACAAAGGTCTGGTCACATGCTCCGCAGACCACCAGATCATCCTGTGGAAGAACGGCGAGAAGCAGTCCCGCCTTCGCAGTCTAGACCTGTTCCACAGACTGGAGCAGACCGGAGGACTGTGACCATGTCGGAGAAAGACAGCAAAGTAAAGAGTATTTGGACAAAAGTATTGGGTCAACAGGAAGTGAACATTTTATTTCCTGTGCCATCATTGTGTGGTGGGACTAAATAAAAACCTCCCAAAAAAGGGCGCAGTACTCCATTCCCCCGCTAGAGGGCAGACATCGACCATCTCACGTCAATCACCATGGCAGGGAAAAAAAAAGGCAGAATAAAAAACTATGAGTCTGATGCGGACTCCAATGGCAGCCGTGTTGGCTCCGCCCACTTCCGCCCGCCCTCTGACAGGAAGTGTCAAGATTGCGGCGGCGGACGAAGGCTCTTGCACTTCATGTCGTCCAAGGTCTTCCAGTACTTGTAGTTCTCGGACAGGTTCTCCATGAGGCCCGGCAGGCCGGCGAAGGCTGCCGAGACACAAAAGACTTTGGTCGGACTCGTCGTCATGGAAACGCGCCGACTCAGGTACCATTCACATTCGAACAGACATGTTTTTTTTGTTTTTTTTTAGATTTGAACATATATGATCGGCAAAAAAAAGTTAGCATAAAACATTAGCATGCTAATATAGCATACATAAATCATGATTTTTTTGGCTAACAGAATTAGCACACAAAAAAAGCTAGACATTTTTTTTTTAGATTTGAACATATATGATCAGCAAAAAAAGTTAACATAAAACATTAGCATGCTAATATAGCATACATAAATCAGGATTTTTAGAATTTAACAAAATTAGCACAAAAAAAGCTAGAATTTTTAATTTTTTTTAGATTTGAACATATATGAGCGGCAAAAAAAAGTTAGCATAAAACATTAGCATGCTAATACAGCATACATAAATCATGATTTTTAGAATTTATCAAAATTAGCACACACAAAAAAAAGCTAGAACATTTTTTTAGATTTGAACATATATGATCGGCAAAAAAAAGTTAGCATAAAACATTAGCATGCTAATATAGCATACATAAATCATGATTTTTTAAATTTAATACAAAATTAGCACACAAAAAAAAGCTAGAATTTTTTAAAATTTTTTAGATTTGAACATATATGAGCGGCAAAAAAAAGTTAGCATAAAACATTAGCATGCTAATATAGCATACATAAATCATGATTTTTTAGAATTTAACAAAATTAGCACACAAAAAAAAGCTAGAATTTTTAAATTTTTTTTAGATTTGAACATATATGAGCGGCAAAAAAAAGTTAGCATAAAACATTAGCATGCTAATATAGCATACATAAATCATGATTTTTTTGGCTAACAGAATTAGCACACAAAAAAAGCTAGACATTTTTTTTTTTAGATTTGAACATATATGATCAGCAAAAAAAGTTAACATAAAACATTAGCATGCTAATATAGCATACATAAATCAGGATTTTTAGAATTTAACAAAATTAGCACAAAAAAAGCTAGAATTTTTAATTTTTTTTAGATTTGAACATATATGAGCGGCAAAAAAAAGTTAGCATAAAACATTAGCATGCTAATACAGCATACATAAATCATGATTTTTAGAATTTATCAAAATTAGCACACACAAAAAAAAGCTAGAACATTTTTTTAGATTTGAACATATATGATCGGCAAAAAAAAGTTAGCATAAAACATTAGCATGCTAATATAGCATACATAAATCATGATTTTTTAAATTTAATACAAAATTAGCACACAAAAAAAAGCTAGAATTTTTTAAAATTTTTTAGATTTGAACATATATGAGCGGCAAAAAAAAGTTAGCATAAAACATTAGCATGCTAATATAGCATACATAAATCATGATTTTTTAGAATTTAACAAAATTAGCACACAAAAAAAAGCTAGAATTTTTAAATTTTTTTTAGATTTGAACATATATGAGCGGCAAAAAAAAGTTAGCATAAAACATTAGCATGCTAATATAGCATACATAAATCATGATTTTTAGAATTTAACAAAATTAGCACACAAAAAAAAGCTAGAATTTTTAAATTTTTTTTAGATTTGAACATATATGAGCGGCAAAAAAAAGTTAGCATAAAACATTAGCATGCTAATATAGCATACATAAATCATGATTTTTAGAATTTAACAAAATTAGCACACACACAAAAAAAAGCTAGAACATTATTTTTTTAGATTTGAACATATATGATCGGCAAAAAAAAGTTAGCATAAAACTTTGGCATGTTAATATAGAGTACATAAATCATGATTTTTAGCACAAAAAAAAGCTACAATTTTTTTTTATTTTTTAGATTTGACCATATGATCGGCAAAAAAAGTTATCATAAAACATTAGCATGCTAATGTAGCATACATAAATCATGATTTTTAGAATTTATCAAAATTAGCACACACAAAAAAAAGCTAGAACATTTTTTTAGATTTGAACATATATGATCGGCAAAAAAAAGTTAGCATAAAACATTAGCATGCTAATATAGCATACCTAAATCATGATTTTTTTTTATTTAACACAAAATTAGCACACAAAAAAAGCTAGAATTTTTTAATTTTTTTAGATTTGAACATATAGGAGTGGCAAAAAAAAAGTTAGCATAAAACATTAGCATGCTAATATAGCATACATAAATCATGATTTTTAGAATTTAACAAAATTAGCACACACACAAAAAAAAGCTAGAACATTATTTTTTTAGATTTGAACATATATGATCAGCAAAAAAAAGTTAGCATAAAACATTAGCATGCTAATATAGCATACCTAAATCATGATTTTTTTTTTATTTAACACAAAATTAGCACACAAAAAAAGCTAGAATTTTTTAATTTTTTTAGATTTGAACATATAGGAGTGGCAAAAAAAAAGTTAGCATAAAACATTAGCATGCTAATATAGCATACATAAATCATGATTTTTAGAATTTAACAAAATTAGCACACACACAAAAAAAAGCTAGAACATTATTTTTTTTAGATTTGAACATATATGATCGGCAAAAAAAAGTTAGCATAAAACATTAGCATGCTAATATAGCATACATAAATCATGATTTTTTTTAAATTTAACACAAAATTAGCACACAAAAAAAGCTAGAATTTTTAATTTTTTTTAGATTTGAACATATATGAGTGGCAAAAAAAGTTAGCATAAAACATTAGCATGCTAATATAGCATACATAAATCATGATTTTTTGGCTAACAGAATTAGCACACAAAAAAAGCTAGACATTTTTTTTTTAGATTTGAACATATATGATCGGCAAAAAAAGTTAGCATAAAACATTAGCATGCTAATATAGCATACATAAATCATGATTTTTTTAATTTAACACAAAATTAGCACACAAAAAAAAGCTAGAATTTTTTTAATTTTTTTAGATTTGAACATATATGAGCGGCAAAAAAAAGTTAGCATAAAACATTAGCATGCTAATATAGCATACATAAATCATGATTTTTAGAATTTAACAAAATTAGCACACACACAAAAAAAAAGCTAGAACATTATTTTTTTAGATTTGAACATATATGATCGGCAAAAAAAAGTTAGCATAAAACATTGGCATGTTAATATAGAGTACATAAATCATGATTTTTAGCACAAAAAAAAGCTACAATTTTTTTTTATTTTTTAGATTTGACCATATATGATCGGCAAAAAAAGTTAGCATAAAACATTAGCATGCTAATGTAGCATACATAAATCATGAGTTTTAGAATTTAACAAAATTAGCACAAAAAAAAAAAGCTAGAACATTTTTTTAGATTTGAACATATATGATCGGCAAAAAAAAGTTAGCATAAAACATTAGCATGCTAATATAGCATACATAAATCATGAATTTTTTAAAATTTAACACAAAATTAGCACACAAAAAAAGCTAGAATTTTTAATTTTTTTTAGATTTGAACATATATGAGTGGCAAAAAAAGTTAGCATAAAACATTAGCATGCTAATATAGCATATATAAATCATGATTTTTAGAATTTAACAAAATTAGCACACAAAAAAAAACTTTTCACATTGTCATTATAAATTATGGGGTATTATGTGTAGAATTTTGAGGACAAAAATGTAATTATTCCATTTTGGAACAAATTCATTTTTGTTCCCAAAATTCTACACTCAATTTACCTCAGGGGGCCCTGGAGGTGTAAAGTGATGGAACTTTTTTCCATTTTGGAATACATTTATTTTTGTCCTCATAATTCAACACACAATAAATACCCCAAAGAAGACAATGTTTCCAAATGTTGCAAATTACAAAAAAAAAACTTTTCACATTGTCATTATTGGGGTATTGTGTGCAGAATTTTGAGGACAAACATGAATTTATTACAAAATTACATAAAAATTCTTAAAGCAATTTTATGCTCTCTTACTGTACCCAAAATAAACCAAGCATTGAAAAGCCTTAAAGCAGGGGTCTCAAAATCAATTTACCTGAAGAACCCCTGAAAGTGTAAGTGGTGGAAATGATTCAGTTTTGGACCAAAGTCATTTTTGTACTCAAAATTCTACTCTCTAAATATTCTAAATAAAAAAATAAAAAACACTTTTCACATTGTCATTATGGTGTATTGTGTGTAGAATTTTTAGGACAAAAATGTATTAATTCTTTTCTGGAATAAATTAATTTTTGTCCTCAAAATTTTACACTCAATTTGCCTGAGGGGGCCGTGGAGGTGTAAGTGATGGAATTTTTTTCCATTTTGGAATTAATGTTTTTTGTCCTCAAAATTCTACACACAATACCCCATAGAAGACAATGTGAAAAAGTAAAAACAAAACAAAAAAAAACTTTTCACATTGTCATAATAGGGATATTGTGTGTAGAATTTTGAGGGAAAAAAATAATTTATTTCATTCTGGAATAATTTTTTTTGGTCCCCAAAATTCTACACACAATACTCCAAAGAAGACAATGTGAAAA
>NC_084558.2:48990827-49033327 GCF_033978685.3 Nerophis lumbriciformis | reverse complement strand
AGTGACTAGCGAGTAGCGACTAGCAACCAGCGAGTAATGACTAGTAAGTCGCGACTAGTGACCAGTGAGTTGTGACTAGCAAGTAGCCACCAGCGAGTAGTGACTAGCAGGTAGCGACTAGCGACCAGTGAGTAGTGACTAGCCACCAGCAAATAGTGACTAGCAAGTAGCGACTAGCGACCAGTGAGTAGTGACTAGCGAGTATCCACCAGCGAGTAGTGACTAGCAAGTAGCGACCAGCGAGTAGTCACTAGCGAGTAGCAACCAGTGAGTAGTGACTAGCGACCAACGAGTAGTGACTAGCAAGTAACGACTAGCGACCAGCGCGTAGTGACTAGCGACCAGCGAGTAGTAACTAGCGACTAGCGACCAGCGAGTAGTGATTAGCAAGTAGCAACTAGCGACCAGCAAGGAGTGACTAGCAAGTAGCGACTAGCGACCAGCGAGTAGTGATTAGCAAGTAGCAACTAGCGACCAGCAAGGAGTGACTAGCAAGTAGCGACTAGCGACCAGCGAGTAGTGACTAGCAAGTAGCGACCAGCGAGTAGCGACTAGCAAGTAGCGAGTAGTGACTAGCAAGTAGCAACTAGCGACCAGCAAGTAGTGACTAGCAAGTAGCAACTAGCGACCAGCGAGTAGTGACTAGCGACCAGCGAGTAGTGACTAGCAAGTAGCAACTAGCGACCAGCGAGTAGTGACTACCAACTAGCGACCAGCGAGTAGTGACTAGCAAGTAGCGACTAGCGAGTAGTGACTAGCAAGTAGCGACTAGCGACCAGCGAGTAGTGACCAGCAAGTAGTGACTAGCGACCAGCGAGTAGTGACTAGCAAGTAGCAACTAGCGACCAGCGAGTAGTGACTAGCATCTAGCGACCAGCGGTTAGTGACTAGCAAGTAGCGACTAGCGAGTAGCGACTAGCAAGTAGCGACTAGCGAGTAGTGACTAGCAAGTAGCAACTAGCGACCAGCGAGTAGTGACTAGCAAGTAGCGACTAGCGACCAGCAAGTAGTGACTAGCAAGTAGCAACTAGCGACCAGCGAGTAGTGACTAGCAAGTAGCGACTAGCGACCAGCGAGTAGTGACTAGCGACCAGTGAGTAGTGACTAGCGAGTAGCGACCAGTGAGTAGTGACTAGCGAGTAGTGACTAGCGAGTAGCGACCAGCGAGTAGTGACTAGCAAGTAGCGACTAGTTTTGCTTCCGCCCACAGGGATACAGGTTGTTGATGACTGACAAAAGAGTTAATTGAATTCTGCTATTGAATCAAACGAGTGAACCCTCTTGTTTGAAAGTGAAAGGGAAACAAACAGTGGGACTCTACACAGTGCTGCTGCACCAACCTTGAAAGTGAAAGGGAAACAAACAGTGGGACAATACACAGTGCTGCTGCACCAACCTTGAAAGTGAAAGGGAAACAAACAGTGGGAGGGAAACAAACAGTGGGACAATACACAGTGCTGCTGCACCAACCTTGAAAGTGAAAGGGAAACAAACAGTGGGACAATACACAGTGCTGCTGCACCAACCTTGAAAGTGAAAGGGAAACAAACAGTGGGACTATACACAGTGCTGCTGCACCAACCTTGAAAGTGAAAGGGAAACAAACAGTGGGACTATACACATTGCTGCTGCACCAACCTTGAAAGTGAAAGGGAAACAAACAGTGGGAGGGAAACAAACAGTGAGACAATACACAGTGCTGCTGCACCAACCTTGAAAGTGAAAGGGAAACAAACAGTGGGACAATACACAGTGCTGCTGCACCAACCTTGAAAGTGAAAGGGAAACAAACAGTGGGACTATACACATTGCTGCTGCACCAACCTTGAAAGTGAAAGGGAAACAAACAGTGGGACTCTACACAGTGCTGCTGCACCAACCTTGAAAGTGAAAGTGAAACAAACAGTGGGACTCTACACAGTGCTGCTGCACCAACCTTGACTCGCTCCTTGCGCAGGAAGTAGGCGGTGGCGTGCAAGACGTCGGCGGCGTGCGTGGAGTTGTGGTAGGAGTTGGAGGAGTGGTAGCTGGCCTCTATGAGCTGCAGCCAGCACCGCAGCGAGGCCTCGGAGCAGCTCAGGAAGTCACACACGCCAAAGCTGCTGAAGATCTTTAGGCCCAGGTAGGTCAGCGGCCTGACACGGACAATGGATGCAAGACTTCTAGAACAATCCTCTCAGCTATAGCAAATATTTATTACTGCACATATTAATAGCAAATATTTATTAGTGTACATAATAATATATTTATTACTTCACAAATTAATATTAAATATGTATTACTTCACATATTAATGTAATATATTTATTACTTCACATAATATAAAATATTTATTACTTCATATTTGAATATATTTATTACTTCACATAATAATATAAAATATGTATTAATTTATATATTAATGTAAAATATATATTACTTCACATATTAATGTAAAATATGTATTACTTTACGTATTAAAATAAAATATTTATTACTTCATATATTAAAATTAAATATTTATTACTTCACATAATAAACTATTAGTTTACATATTGATATACAATATTTAATAGTTCACATAATATAAAATATTAGTTTACATATTGATATACAATATTTGTTACTTCACATAATATCAAATATGTATTACTTCACATATTAATATAAACTATTTATTAGTTTACATATTGATATAAAATATGTATTACTTCACATAGTAATATAAAATATGTATTAGTTTACGTATTAATATAAAATATGTATTATTTTACATATGTAACATATTTATTACTTCACATAATATAAAATATGTATTCATATATTGAAATTAAATATTTATTACTTCACATATTAATATAAACTATTTATTAGTTTACATATTGATATAACATATTTATTACTTCACATAGTAATATAAAATATGTATTAGTTTATATATTAAAATAAAACATGCATTACTTCACATATTAATATAACATATTTGTTAGTTTATATATGGATATAAAATATTTATTACTTCACATAGTAATATAAAATATGTATTATTTTACAAATATAACGTATTTATTACTTCACATACTAATATAAAATATTTATTACTTCACATATTAATATAAACTATTTATTAGTTTACATATTAATATAACATTTTTATTAGTTTACATATTAATATAAAATATGTATTACTTTACATATTAATATAAAATATGTATTACTTCACATTTTGATAAATTTATCACTTTCCATATTCATATAAAATATGTATTACTTCACATATTAAAATTAGATATTTATTACTTTACATATTAATGTAAAATATTTATTACTTCACATATTAATATAAACTATTAGTTTACATATTGATATAAAATATGTAACACTTCACATACTGATATAAAATATTAGTTTACATAATACAAAATATTTATTACTTCACATATTAATATAAAATATGTATTACTTCACATATTAATATAAACTATTAGTTTACATATTGATATAAAATATTTATTACTTCACATAGTAATATAAAATATGTATTAGTTTACATATTAATAAATCATATTTATTACTTCACATAATATAAAATATTTATTACTTCACATATTAATATAAAATATGTATTCGTTTACATATTAATATAAAATATTTATTACTTCACATACGAATATAAAATATTTATTAGTATACGTATTAATATAAAATATTTATTACTTCACATAATATAAAATATGTATTCATTTACATATTAATATAAAATATTTATTACTTCACATATTAATATAAAATATTTATTACTTCACATATTTATATCCAATATGTATTGTGTTGCAAAAAGCGAGTACAATACTTCTTGTGCGTTGCCGCCTCCAAGTCCAGGATGTTGAACTCCCAGCGCTCCTCATCGGCCACGGACTGAGGGACGTCACTCAGACTCACAGGGATGGCTATCTGACTCTGACTATGGTCTGGAAGTCCACATTGACAGCGTGAGTCCATATCGGACTTCTACGTGTCCTCCACAACATGTGACCTACTTTTAAAGACGGTACCAGAGAGGCGCCGCAGTCCGTCCTGCAGAAGGAGATTGCCTCATTAGGACTGAGGACATTTATTTATGAAAGCTTCCAAATGGACGCCTCCTACATTCATCAGCCCCCCGACCAGGTCGGTGGTGTGGGGGTCGTCCTCTGTGGAGGCCAGCTGAGGCGAGTACAGCTCCGTGGTCCTCAGGATCTCCAGCACGCGGTCCAGAGCCTCGGCTACGGTCAGAGGGCTGCTCTCTTGGGCCGCGTTGATGATATTTATCACCTTTTTTTGGAGGGGATGGAAATGAAACACAGTATTTTTCCCGGACTATAAGCCGCAACTTTTTTCATACGCTTTGGCTACTGCGGCTTATAAACCGGTGCGGCTAGTTTATGGAGTTTTGTGTTTAACAAAGTTTTCAACAGACAATGAAAAGTTATTGTTTGTGCTATGGCGCCATCTTTTGGCTGAAAATGTACTTGCTGTTTTGCGCCTTGAACCGGAAGTATACCCCGTGTTGTGTAAGGATTCTCCATTCATCGCTCAAAGCAACCTTACAATGTAACTAAAACAATTCACACTTACTAAAGCGTGCCACGTGTGATGTCTGCAGGAGTGTTTTCATGCACATTTGCAGGTGCTATTGTAATGTAGTCAAGCTAGCGAGTAGCAACTAGAGACCAGAAAATAGCCAGTAGTGACCAGTGAGTAGCTACCAGCGACTAGCAAGTAGCGACTCGTGAGTAGCAACCAGCAGGTAGCGACCACCGACTAGCAAGTAGAGACTGGTGACCAGCTAGTAGCTACCGACGACTAGCAAGTAGTGACTAGCAACTAGCCACTAGCAACCAGTGGGTAGCGACCGCCGATTAGCAAGTAGTGACTATTGATCAGCAAGTACCAACCAGCAAGTAGCAACTAACAAGTAGCGACTAACAAGTAGAGACCAGTGAGTAGCGACCAGTGGCCAGCAAATAGCGAGTAGCAAATAGCGAGTGGCAACTAGCGACCACCGACTAGCAAGTAGAGATTAGTGACCGGCTACTAGCAACCAGCAACTAACAAGTAGCGACCAGTGACCAGCAACAAGCTACCAGCGACTAGCAAGTAACGACTCGTGAGTATCAACCAGCAGGTAGCGACCACCGACTAGCAAGTAGACACTGGCGACCAGCAAGTAGCTACCGGCGACTAGCAAGTAGTGACTAGCAACTAGTGACTAGCCACTAGCAACCAGTGGGTAGCGACCACGGACTAGCAAGTAGTAACTATAGACCAGCAACTACCAACAAGCAAGTAGCAACTAACAAGTAGCGACTAACAAGTAGAGACCAGTGAGTAGCGATCAGTGGCCAGCGAATAGCGAGTAGCAACTAGCAACCACCGACTAGCAAGTCGAGATTAGTGACCAGCTATTAGCAACCAGCAAGTAGCAACTAACAAGTAGCGACCAGTGACCACCAACTAGCGACCACTGACCAGCAAATAGCTAGTAGAGACTAGCAAGTAGCGACTAGCGAGTAGTGATCAGCCACCAGCGAGTAGTGACTAGCGAGTAGTGACTAGCAAGCAGCGAGTAGTGACTAGCAAGTAGCGACTAGCGACCAGCAAGTAGTGACTAGCGAGTAGTGACTAGCAAGTAGCGACTAGCGACCAGCAAGTAGTGACTAGCGACTAATGAGTAGTGACTAGCGACCAGCGAGTAGCGACTAGCAAGTAGTAACTATCGAGTAGTGGCCAGCAAATAGCGAGTAGCAAATAGAGAGTGGCAACTAGCGACCACCGACTAGCAAGTAGAGATTAGTGACCAGCTATTAGCAACCGGCAAGTGGCAACTAACAAGTAGCCACCAGTGACCAGCAACTAGCGACCAGTAAATAGCCAGTAGTGACTAGCGAGTAGCTACCAGCGACTAGCAAGTAGGAACCAGCAGGTAGCGACCAGCGACTAGCAAATAGGGACTGGCGAGTAGAGACTGGCGAGTAGAGACTAATGAGTAGCGACCAGCCACTCGCAAGTAGCGACCAGCGACTAGAAACCAACATGTTGCGACTAGTGACCAGCGACTAACATCGCTAGCATTAGCTAATATGCTAACACGATTACGAGTTTCTGTATGGTTTCAGTTTCGTAAATCCACCAAAAACGTCACCGAGGAGTTCTTGAGTCTGTTTAGCTGATTGGAGAGCTATCTCGCGCAGCTAGCGGGTCCATGGCCATGACGTCTGTTTTGTTTGATCAGCTGTTTTACTGCCCTGTTACAGACACTGTTTGGAAACAATTAATGTATGTAAATAAACATACCATTATATACAGTATAGTCTGGTGCAGCTAATATATACAAATATATGTTTTTTTGTCTGGGTGGGGTTTAAATAGCCCGGAAAGTACGGTACAGCGGACATGCATAAAGGGCTTGACGTGTACTTTGGTGATGGGGGCCTCGATGGTCATGGAGTGGATCCTGGCGACGGACGAATGTCTTCGGTTCTGTAAACTGGAAGCTGGAAGGAACACAGCCGTGTTTACGACTACTTGACCTTTTTACCGGTCTGGCAGTTCTCACCGTCACTACTCCGGGAGCTGAGGGATCTGGCGTCCATGGAGTCTTTCCTCCTGTCGCGGTGGCGCAGAGAATGGCCGTCTGTCAAAGTGAAACATGCAGGAGATTAATGAAAGAAGCTCTGCATCGTTTGGTCTAAGGGAAGGCAAACTCATGTTCATTGAGGGCCACGTTGCAGGTCCACCAGAGGGCCGCTTGAAACAGTGAATATTAATTTACAGAACCAGGGGGAATCATAGGGGCCCATTCATGGCGGTTTGCCCGACAGATGAAACGTGACCAATATCACTATCCACTTGGTCCGCCGCATGGCAGTAGATTGTTGAATATCTTAAAGTGTGTTTTGTGGCAATTCCAATCAGCAACTAGCAAGTAGAGACTAGTGAGTAGCAACCAGCGAGTAGAAACTAGCAAGTAGCAACCACCAACTAGCAAATAGAGACTAGCGACCAGCAAGTAGCGACTAGCCACTAGCAACCAGTGGGTAGCGACCACCGACAAGCAAGTAGTGACCAGCAAGTACCAACCAGCAAGTAGCAACCAACAAGGAGCGACAAACAAGTAGCGACCAGTGACCAGCAAATAGCGAGTAGCAACTAGCGACCAGCAAATAGCGAGTAGCAACTAGCGACCAGTGACCATCAAATAGCCAGTAGTGACTAGCGAGTAGCGACCAGCAAGTAGCGACTAGCCACCAGCAACCAGTGGGTAGCGACTAACAAGTAGCGACCAGTGAGAGGCAAATAGCCAGTAGTGACTAGCGAGCAGTGACCAGCGAGTAGCTACCAGCGAGTAGCTACCAGCGAGTATCTACCAACAACTAGCAAGTAGCGACTAGCAAGTAGCGACTAGTGAGTAACAACCAGTGAGTAGTGACTACCAAGTAGTAACCACCAACTAGCAAGTAGAGACCAGTGACTAGCCACTAGCAACCAGTGGGTAGCGACCACCGACTAGCAAGTAGTGACCAGCAAGTACCAACCAGCAAGTAGCAACTAACAAGTAGCGACAAACAAGTAGCGACCAGTGACCAGCAAATAGCGAGTAGCAACTAGCGACCAGTGACCATCAAATAGCCAGTAGTGACTAGCGAGCAGTGACCAGCGAGTATCTACCAGCGATTAGCAAGTAGCGACTAGCAAGTAGCGACTAGTGAGTAACAAGCAGTGAGTAGTGACTACCAAGTTGCAACCACCAACTAGCAAGTAGAGACCAGCGACTAGCCACTAGCAACCAGTGGGTAGCGACCACCGACTAGCAAGTAGTGACCAGCAAGTACCAACCAGCAAGTAGCAACAAACAAGTAGCGACCAGTGACCAGCAAATAGCCAGTAGTGACTAGCGAGCAGCGACCAGCAAGTAGCGACTAGCCACCAGCAACCAGTAGGTAGCGACTAATAAGTAGCGACCAGTGAGAGGCAAATAGCCAGTAGTGACCAGCGAGTAGTGACCAGCGAGTAGCTACCAGCGAGTAGCAAGTAGCGACTAGCAAGTAGCGACTAGTGAGTAACAACCAGTGAGTAGTGACTACCAAGTAGCAACCACCGACTAGCAAGTAGAGACCAGCGACTAGCCACTAGCAACCAGTGGGTAGCGACCACCGACTAGCAAGTAGTGACCAGCAAGTACCAACCAGCAAGTAGCAACTAACAAGTAGCAACAAACAAGTAGCGACCAGTGACCAGCAAATAGCGAGTAGAAACTAGCGACCAGTGACCATCAAATAGCCAGTAGTGACTAGCGAGCAGCGACCAGCAAGTAGCGACTATCCACCAGCAACCAGTGGGTAGCGACTAACAAGTAGCGACCAGTGAGAGGCAAATAGCCAGTAGTGACCAGCGAGTAGCTACCAGCGACTAGCAAGTAGCGACTAGCAAGTAGCGACTAGTGAGTAACAACCAGTGAGTAGTGACTACCAAGTAGCAACCACCGACTAGCAAGTAGAGACCAGCGACTAGCCACTAGCAACCAGTGGGTAGCGAACACCGACTAGCAAGTAGTGACCAGCAAGTACCAACCAGCAAGTAGCAACTAACAAGTAGCGACCAGTGACCAGCAAATAGCGAGTAGCAACTAGCGACCAGTGACCATCAAATAGCCAGTAGTGAGTAGCGAGTAGCAACCAGCAAGTAGCGACTAGCCACCAGCAACCAGTGGGTAGCGACTAACAAGTAGCGACCAGTGAGAGGCAAATAGCCAGTAGTGACTAGCGAGCAGTGACCAGCGAGTATCTACCAGCGAGTATCTACCAGCGACTAGCAAGTAGCGACTAGTGAGTAACAACCAGTGAGTAGTGACTACCAAGTAGCAACCACCGACTAGCAAGTAGAGACCAGCGACTAGCCACTAGCAACCAGTGGGTAGCGACCACCGACTAGCAAGTAGTGACCAGCAAGTACCGACCAGCCAGTAGCAACTAACAAGTAGCGACAAACAAGTAGCGACCAGTGACCAGCAAATAGCGAGTAGCAACTAGCGACCAGTGACCATCAAATAGCCAGTAGTGACTAGCGAGCAGCGACCAGCAAGTAGCGACTAGCCACCAGCAACCAGTAGGTAGCAACTAACAAGTAGCGACCAGTGAGAGGCAAATAGCCAGTAGTGACCAGCGAGTAGCTACAAGCGAGTATCAACCAGCGAATAGCAAGTAGTGACTAGCTAGTAGTGACCAGCGACTAGTGAGTAGCAACCAGCGAGTAGTGACTAGCAAGTAGCAACCACCAACTAGCAAGTAGAGACTAGCGACCAGCGACTAGCAACCATTTGGTAGCGATCACGACTAGCAAGTAGTGACTAGCGACCAGCAGGTACCAACCAGCAAGTAGCAACTAACAAGTAGCGACCAGTGGCCAGCAAATAGCGAGTAGCAAATAGCGAGTAGCAACTAGCGACCATCAAATAGCCAGTAGTGACTAGCGACTAGCCACCAGCAACCAGTGGGTAGCGACTAACAAGTAGCGACCAGTGAGAGTCCAATAGCCAGTAGTGACCAGCAAGTAGCTACCAGCGACTAGCAAGTAGGGACCAGCGACTAGTGAGTAGCAACCAGCGGGTAGTGACCCCCGATTAGCAAGTAGAGACTAGCGATCAGCTAGTAGCTACCGGCGACTAACAAGTAGTGACTAACAACTAGTGACTATCCACTAGCAACCAGTGGGTAGCGACCATCGACTAGCAAGTAGTGACTAATGACCAGCAAGTACCAACCAGCAAGTAGCAACTAACAAGTAGCGACTAAGAACTAGCGACCAGTAAGTAGCAACCAGTGACCACCAAATAGCCAGTAGTGACCATCGAGTAGCTACCAGCAAGTAGCAACAAACAAGTAGCGACTAATAAGTAGCGACCATCGACTAACAAGTAGTGACTTGTGACCAGCAAGTACCAACCAGCAAGTAGCAACTAACAAGTAGCGACTAACAAGTAGCGACCAGTGACCACCAAATAGCCAGTGGTGACCATCGAGTAGCTACCAGCAAGTAGCAACTAACAAGTAGCGACTAATAAGTAGCGACCAGTGGCCAGCAAATAGCCAGTAGTGACCAGCGACTAGTGCATAGCAACCAGCGGGTAGCGACCACCGACCAGCAAGTAGAGACTAGCGACCAGCTAGTAGCTACCGGCGACAAGTAGCAATCAGTGAGTAACGATCAGTGAGTAACGACCAGTAACCAGCAAATAGCCAGTAGCTACCAGCGCCTAGTGAGTAACTACCAGCGACTAGTGAGTAGCAACCCGCGACTAGTGAGTAGCAACCAGTGACTAGTGAGTAGCAACCAGTGACTAGTGAGTAGCTACCAGCAAATAGTGAGTATCTACCAGCGACTAGTGAGTAGCAGTCAGCGCCTAGTGAGTAGCAACCAGTGACTAGTGAGTAGCTACCAGCGACTAGTGAGTAGCTACCGGGCAACTAGTGAGTAGCTACCGGCGACTAGTGAGTAGCAACCAGCGAATAGTGAGTAGCTCCTAGCGCCTAGTGAGTAGCAACCAGCAACTAGTGAGTAGCTACCAGCGAATAGTGAGTAGCAACCAGCGACTAGTGAGTAGCAACCAGCGACTAGTGAGTAGCAACCAGTGACTAGTGAGTAGCTACCGGCGACTAGTGAGTAGCTACCGGCGACTAGTGAGTAGCTACCGGCGACTAGTGAGTACCTACCGGCGACTAGTGAGTAGCAACCAACGACTAGTGAGTAGCTACCAGCGACTAGTGAGTAGCAACCAACGACTAGTGAGTAGCTACCAGCAACTAGTGAGTAGCTACCAGCGACTAGTGAGTATCTACCAGCGACTAGTGAGTAGCAACCAGCGACTAGTGAGTAGCTACCAGCGACTAGTGAGTAGCTACCGGCGACTAACGAGTATCTACCGGCGACTAGTGAGTAGCAACCAGCGACTAGTTAGTAGCTACCAGCGACTAGTGAGTAGCAACCAGCGACTAGTGAGTAGCTACCAGCAACTAATGAGTAGCTACCAGCGACTAGTGAGTAGCTACCAGCGACTAGTGAGTATCTACCAGCGACTAGTGAGTAGCAACCAGCGACTAGTGAGTAGCTACCAGCGACTAGTGAGTAGCTACCGGCGACTAATGAGTATCTACCGGCGACTAGTGAGTAGCAACCAGCGACTAGTTAGTAGCTACCAGCGACTAGTGAGTAGCTACCAGCGACTAGTGAGTAGCTACCGGGCAACTAGTGAGTAGCTACCGGCGACTAGTGAGTAGCAACCAGCGAATAGTGAGTAGCTCCTAGCGCCTAGTGAGTAGCTACCAGCGAATAGTGAGTAGCAACCAGCGACTAGTGAGTAGCAGTAAGTGCCTAGTGAGTAGCAACCAGTGACTAGTGAGTAGCTACCGGCGACTAGTGAGTAGCTACCGGCGACTAGTGAGTACCTACCGGCGACTAGTGAGTAGCAACCAACGACTAGTGAGTAGCTACCAGCGACTAGTGAGTAGCAACCAACGACTAGTGAGTAGCTACCAGCAACTAGTGAGTAGCTACCAGCGACTAGTGAGTAGCAACCAGCGACTAGTGAGTAGCTACCAGCGACTAGTGAGTAGCTACCAGCGACTAGTGAGTAGCTACCGGCGACTAATGAGTATCTACCGGCGACTAGTGAGTAGCAACCAGCGACTAGTTAGTAGCTACCAGCGACTAGTGAGTAGCAACCAGCGACTAGTGAGTAGCTACCAGCGACTAGTGAGTAGCAACCAACGACTAGTGAGTAGCTACCAGCAACTAGTGAGTAGCTACCAGCGACTAGTGAGTATCTACCAGCGACTAGTGAGTAGCAACCAGCGACTAGTGAGTAGCTACCAGCGACTAGTGAGTAGCTACCGGCGACTAATGAGTATCTACCGGCGACTAATGAGTATCTACCGGCGACTAGTGAGTAGCAACCAGCGACTAGTTAGTAGCTACCAGCGACTAGTGAGTATCTACCAGCAACTAATGAGTAGTTACCAGCGACTAGTGAGTAGCTACCAGTGACTAGTGAGTAGCAACCAGCGACTAGTGAGTAGCAACCAGCGAATAGTGAGTAGCAACCAGCGACTAGTGAGTAGCAGTAAGTGCCTAGTGAGTAGCAACCAGTGACTAGTGAGTAGTTACCGGCGACTAGTGAGTAGCAACCAACGACTAGTGAGTAGCTACCAGCGACTAGTGAGTAGCAACCAGCGACTAGTGAGTAGCTACCAGCGACTAGTGAGTAGCAACCAGCGACTAGTGAGTAGCTACCAGCAACTAATGAGTATCTACCAGCGACTAGTGAGTAGATACCAGCGACTAGTGAGTAGCAACCAGCGACTAGTGAGTAGCAACCAGCGACTCGTGATTAGCAACCAGTGTCTCAAAGAAGTCGGAGTTAAAAGAAGAGTTACCTGAGTGAGAAGAGTCCAAACAACTTCTGTCTTCCTTGAGGAGTTTGTGCACCTGACAACAAAAAAGGAGAGCAATTGAGAGAAGGAAAGAAGGTGACTGTCAGAATTATTCTATCTAAATGATCACAATACTTTGTGTTGAAATGAGTTCCTAGCAAGAAGACAAAAACTGTCTTTGAAACCTACCCAGACGTAAAACTCCCCTGTGTAAGGGGGAAAGCCACATGAAGGGTTTTCTGTTTTCTCTCATGTATGGTAATCAACAGAAAGATATTGTTCTAACCCAAGGACTTCAAAGCGGACAGGTGGCTGGATCTGCCCAATTTCCAGACGAACTCTTTTTGAACTATTTTACAAACTCTTTTTGAAGTATTTTACGAACTCTTTTTGAACTATTTTATGGACCTATTTTTGAAGTATTTAACAAACGCTTTTTGAACTGACCTTTTCTGTGAATTGTTTACGACCTTTTCTGTGAACTTTTTTGCGACCTTTGTCCTTTGGAAACAGCGGTGGCCATGTGGTCGGGGAGGGTCCAAAATAAAAGAAGGAGGCATGCAATCTTTTGGCAGAGCGTGCTAAGTTACTGTCCAAGGGTACAGTGTAAAGGCGAATCTCCTCAACATTGAGTCCAAATTGAATTCTGTCTCTGTTTGATTCTTTGCTTCTTGTCTTGTTTAATAAATGTCATCAGTGTTTGAACCTGACAGTGACAATGTCAGGAATAATTGTCTAAAAGCAGATCTTTGTGTGGGGAATGTGATGACCAGCAGGAATGGAAGCCAATTGGCAGCGGAATGCGAAAGGCTGACTCACCTTATGTTTATTTTCTTAGATACACACACAGAAGGGGAGAGAGCTAGCGCATCTTTCATGTGCACAAATAGCCTGGACGCTAGCCCTTATCCCCGCGCTTAGCCCCAGCTTAGCACGGCGTGACGGAACTGGACTGGAGCCCGGCTGAGACACACTGGATTGGCCGTTGTCTGTCCCACTATTAACTCACTCCTTTATCCAGACCCTCACCAACAATACAACCCCCTCACAAATCTGTATAAGCTTTCCTGACAGTTCACGTTAGCGCTTGTAGAAAACTAGTCAATTATGGAATAAAAAGTCACATTTATGAAATAAGAAAGTCATAATTATGAGACAAAAAAATCAAAATGATGAGACAAAAAGTTAAAATGATGAGATAAAAAATCGAAAATGAGATAGAAAAATCGAAATTATAAGATAAAAAGTCAAAAGAATGAGATTAAAAATCGAAAATGAGATAGAAAAAACGAAATTATATGATAAAAAGTCAAAATAATGAGATAAAAAGTTGACATGAGATAAAAAAAGACAATCGTGAGATAAGAAAGTCATAATTATGAGATTAAAAATCGAAATGATAAAATAAGAAAGCGGAAATGATGAGATAAAAAATCGAAAGCATGAGATAAAGTCATAATTAGGAGATAAATTGAAATTATATAAAAAATAGGTGAAATTATGAGATAAAAGTAAAAATTATGAGATAATAAAGAAGTTATGATAATGAGATAAAATAGTTGCAATAGATTAAAAATCGAAATTATGAGATAATAAAGAAGTCAATTAGGAGATAAAAAGTCGAAATTATATAAAAATAGGCAAAATTTTGAGATAAAAAGTAAAAATTATGAGATAATAAGGAAGTCACAATTATGAGACAAAAAATCTAAATAAGACAAAAAGTCAAAATGATGAGATAGAAAAATCGAAATTATAAGAAGTCAAAATAATGAGATAAAAAGTTGACATAATGAGATAAAAAAGACGTAATCATGAGATAAGCAAGTCATAATTATGAGATAAAAAAATCGAAATGATAAAATAAGAAAGTGGAAATGATGAGATAAAAAATCGAAAGTATGAGATAATCTCATAATTAAGTCGAAATGTTATAAAAATAGGCGAAATTATGAGATAAAAGTAAAAATTACGAGATAATAAAGAAGTTATAATTATGAGATAAAATAGTTGCAATAGATTAAAAATCGAAATTATGACATAATAAAGGAGTCATAATTAGGAGATAAAAAGTCGAAATTATGAGATAATAAAGAAGTCATAATTATGAGATAAAAAGTCGAAATTATATAAAAATAGGCGACATTTTGAGATAAAAACTAAAAAATTATGAGATACGGAAGTCATAATTATGAGACAAAAAATCAAAATGATGAGATTGAAAATCGAAATTATAAAATAAGAAGTAAAAATAATGAGTTGAAAATGAGATAAAAAAAGACAATCGTTAGATAAGAAAGTCATAATTATGAGATAAAAAAATCGTAATGATAAAATAAGAAAGTGGAAATGATGAGATAAAAAAATCGAAAGTATGAGATAAAGTCATAATTAGGAGATAAATTTAAATTATATAAAAAATTGGCGAAATTATGAGATAAAAGTAAAAATTATGAGATAATAAAGAAGTTATATTTATGATATAAAATAGTTGCAATAGATTAAAAATCGAAATTATGAGAAAAAGTGTAGATAATAAAATATAACTATGAGTTAGAGAGTCATTATTACAAACTACAAAGTTGCAATTTTGAGATAAAACTCGAAATTATGGGATAAAATCTAAATTATGACATAACGTCATAATTATGAGATAAAAAGTCAAAATTAAAAGACAATAAAGTCAAAATGATGAGATAAAATGTCATAATTATGAGATAAAGTCGAGATTATGAGACAAAAAGTCATAATTACGAACTAAAAAGTCATAATTTTGAGATAAAAGTGAAAATTATGAGATAAAGTCGAAATTATGAAATAAAATGTCATAATTATGAGATAAAGTCATAATTATGAGATAAAAAGTCGAAATTATACAAAAATGATGAGATAATAAGGAAGTCGTAATTAGGAGATAAAAAAGCCGCAATATGCAATTAAGAAATGAAATGATGAGGTAAGAGAGTTGAAACTGTGAGACAAAAAGTCCAAACTATGAGATAAGAAAGTCATAATTATGAGAGAAAAGTCGAAACCTCAAATATAAAAAGTTGAAACTATGAGATAGGAAACATCTAAATGATAAGATGAGAAAGTCATAATTAGTCAAAGTTGTAATTATATTATAAAAAGTGGACACTATGAAAAAAAAGTCTAAATCATGAGATAAAAATTCTAAATTTTTATCTCAAAATTATGACTTTTTATCTCATAATTTTGACTTTATCTCATAATTATGACATTTTATCGCATAATTTTCACTTTTATCTCATAATTTTGACTTTATCTCGTAATTATGACATTTTATCTCATAATTTTGACTTTATTGTCTTATAATTTTGACTTTTTATCTCACATATATGACATTTTATCTCATAATTTCGACTTTATCTCATAATTATGACTTTATGGTCGTGAGTTCAAACCCTCGGCCCAGTCATACCAAAGACTGTAAAAATGGGAGCCATTAACTCCCTGCTTGGCACTCAGCATCAAGGGTTGGAATTGGGGGTTAAATCACCAAAAATGATTCCCGGGCGCGGCCACTGCTGCTGCTCACTGCTCCCCTCACCTCCCAGGGGGTGATCAAGGGTGATGGGTCAAATGCAGGGAATAATTTCGCCACACCTAGTGTGTGTGTGACAATCATTGCTACTTTAACTTTAACTTTCTGATCATTTCGACTTTATCTCATAATTTTCACTTTCATCTCAAAATTACGACTTTTTAGTTCGTAATTATAACTTTTTATCTCATAATTTCGACTTTATTGTCTTAGAATTCTGACTTTTTAGCTCATAATTATGACATTTTATCTCATAATAATGACTTTTTATCTCATAATTATGACTTTATCTCATAATTACGACATTTTATCTCATAATTTCGACTTTATCTCATAATTTTCACTTTTATCTCAAAATTACGACTTTTAAGTTCGTAATTATGACTTTTTATCTCATAATTTCAACTTTATCTCGTAATTATGACATTTTATCTCATAATTTTCACTTTATTGTCTTATAATTTTGACTTTTTATCTCATAATTATGACATTTTATCTCATAATTTCGAATTTATCTCATAATTATGACATTTTATCTCATAATTTCGACTTTATCTCATAATTTTCACTTGTATCTCAAAATTACGACTTTTTAGTTCGTAACTATGAGTTTTTATCTCATAATTTCCACTTTATCTCATAATTACGACATTTTATCTCATAATTTTGACTTTATTGCCTTATAATTTTGACTTTTTATCTCATAATTATGACGTTTTCATAATTTCAATTTTATCCCATAATTTCGAGTTTTATATCAAAATTACAACTTTTTAGTTCGTAATGACTTTTTATCTCATAACTATGACTTTTTATCTCATAATTATGACTTTTATCTCATAATTATGACTTTTGATCTCATAATGACTTTTTATCTCATAATAATGACTATCTCATAATAATGACTTTTTATCTCATAATAATGACTTTTTATCTCATAATAATGAATTTTTATCTCATGACTTTTTATCTCTTAATAATTACTTTTCATCTAATGACTTTTTATCTCTTAATAATTACTTTTTATCTCATAATAATGACTCTTTATCTCTTAATAATTACTTTTTATCTCATGACTTTTTATCTCATAATAATGACTTTATCTCATAATTACTTTTTATCTAATAATGACTTTTTATCTCATTACTTTTTATCTCATAATGACTTTTTATCTCATAATAATGACTTTTTATCTCATGACTTTTTATCTCATAATAATGACTTTTTATGTCATGACTTTTTATCTCATAATAATGACTTTTTATCTCATGACTTTTTATCTCTTAATAATTACTTTTTATCTCATAATAATGACCTTTTTTTATCTCATAATGACTTTTTATCTCATAATGACTTTTTATCTCATGACTTTTTATCTCTTAATAATTACTTTTTATCTCATAATAATGACTTTTTTTAATCTCATAATGACTTTTTATCTCATAATAATGACTTTTTATCTCATAATTATGACTTTTTATCTCATAATAATGACTTTTTATCTCATAATTACAATGTATCTAATAATTTTGACTTATTTCATAATTAATATATTTTTTATCTCACAATTTCACCTGTCTTATCTTATTGTTTGGACTTGTCATCTCATAATTTTGACTTTCCATCTGATATTTATGACTCATGGTTGGGGTGTATTTAGTGGGGAAAAGGGTGTTCCACACAAATGAAGAAAATAAATAAGTTGAGACTGACTTGATGGTTGTTGTCCACGTGAGCTCTCCTGATGGCCACCAAGTGTCGGACCTTCCTGTGGAGAAGAAGCAGATCTGTCAGACGTTGCGTCTCACCAGCGTCCTTTGCTGCTGCCTCACCCTCCTTGGCCCACGACGGGCGTGATGTTGACGTGCTGCTGGATGCTGTCGCCCGACTTCTTCCTGCCGTAATAAACCCCCTGCCACTCCTTCACAGACACCAAAGCGTCAAGCCCCGCCCACTTCCTGCAGAGGCCCTGACTCACCTTTCCTTGTTGAACGCAGGTGTTGACCGTGTCTTCTGCTCGGTTCTTGTCGCTCTTGGGCAGCTCCTTCCCCAGCAGCTCCCCCTTGTGGTAGCCCATCATCCGCTCATAGGCGGGGTTGATGTACTGCCAACACAAACATTGTAAACAACGAGTGCGGCTAGTGCCATCAAGCAGACTTGGGACTAGAACGGCCATTTCTCATGGCTCGCATCAATTTCATGGCCATCAGAAATCACCCGGCTTACGAAAAATCCGACCAATCACAGCTTTGAACACTTTTGCATTGCCACGGCGGCGTTTCATCTTTTTTTTGGGAAGTCGCACGTTACTATGAAAGAGGCTTTGCGAAACAGGAACCGCCATTTCGGGACTGAAATTAGTGCTGGCAGGGTCGAAAATGCATGGCGAGTGCAAACAAATGCATACACGTTGGCACCAAGGCGTCGCCTACAGCCACAGTGCATCCAGAAAGACACAACGAAAAAAGTGAGCAATTTCTTAGTTTTTTTATTTTTCATAAATTTGCAAAAATGTAAAAAACAAAAAAATTTGGGTCTTATGGGGTATTGTGTGTAGAATTTTGAGGACAAAAATGTTTTTATTCCATTTTGGAAAATGCAGAAAAAGTGTCACCAAGGCGTCACCTACAGCCACAGTTTATGGCAGTTACAGCGGGACAGTGCATCCGGAAAGACACAATTTCTTAGTTTTTTTTATTTTTCATAAATTTGCAAAAATGTCAAAAAATAAATACAAAATCGCGTTGTCCTCATGGGGGTATTGTGTGTAGAATTTTGAGGACAAAAATGTATTTATTCCATTTTGAAAAATGCGGAAAAAGGCGTCACAACGAAAAAAGTAAGCAATTTCTTAGTTTTTTATTATTCATAAATTTGCAAAAATGTCTAAAAAAAGAAAAAAATCATGTTGTCCTTATGGGGTATTGTGTGTAGAATTGTGAGGACAAAAATTAATGTATTCCATTTTGGAAAAATGCGGAAAAAGGCGTCACCTACAGCCACAGTTTATGGCAATTACTGCGGGACAGTGCATCCAGAAAAACACAACGAAAAAAGTGAGCAATTTCTTAGTTTTTTTATTTTTCATAAATTTGCAAAAATGTAAAAAACTAAAAATTTTGGGTGTTATGGGGTATTGTGTGTAGAATTTTGAGGACAAAAATGTTTTTATTCCATTTTGGAAAATGCAGAAAAAGTGTCACCAAGGCGTCACCTACAGCCACAGTTTATGGCAGTTACAGCGGGATAGTGCATCCGGAAAGACACAATTCCTTATTTTTTTTAATTTTTCATAAATTTGCAAAAATGTAAAAAACTAAAAATTTTGGGTCTTATGGGGTATTGTGTGTAGAATTTTGAGGACAAAAATGTTTTTATTCCATTTTGGAAAATGCAGAAAAAGTGTCACCAAGGCGTCACCTACAGCCACAGTTTATGGCAGTTACAGCGGGATAGTGCATCCGGAAAGACACAATTCCTTAGTTTTTTTAATTTTTCATAAATTTGCAAATATGTCAATAAATAAATACAAAATCGCTTTGTCCTCATGGGGTATTGTGTGTAGAATTTTGAGGACAAAAATGTATTTATTCTATTTTGAAAAATGCGGAAAAAGGCGTCACAATGAAAAAAGTAAGCAATTTCTTAGTTTTTTATTATTCATAAATTTGCAAAAATGTCTAAAAAAAAATAAAAATCATGTTGTCCTTTTGGGATATTGTGTGTAGAATTGTGAGGACAAAAATTAATGTATTCCATTTTGAAAAATGCGGAAAAAGGCGTCACCTACAGCCACAGTTTATGGCAATTACTGCGGGACAGTGCATCCAGAAAAACACAACGAAAAAAGTGAGCAATTTCTTAGTTTTTTTATTTTTCATAAATTTGCAAAAATGTAAAAAACTAAAAATTTTGGGTGTTATGGGGTATTGTGTGTAGAATTTTGAGGACAAAAATGTTTTTATTCCATTTTGGAAAATGCAGAAAAAGTGTCACCAAGGCGTCACCTACAGCCACAGTTTATGGCAGTTACAGCGGGATAGTGCATCCGGAAAGACACAATTCCTTATTTTTTTTAATTTTTCATAAATTTGCAAAAATGTAAAAAACTAAAAATTTTGGGTCTTATGGGGTATTGTGTGTAGAATTTTGAGGACAAAAATGTTTTTATTCCATTTTGGAAAATGCAGAAAAAGTGTCACCAAGGCGTCACCTACAGCCACAGTTTATGGCAGTTACAGCGGGATAGTGCATCCGGAAAGACACAATTCCTTAGTTTTTTTAATTTTTCATAAATTTGCAAATATGTCAATAAATAAATACAAAATCGCTTTGTCCTCATGGGGTATTGTGTGTAGAATTTTGAGGACAAAAATGTATTTATTCTATTTTGAAAAATGCGGAAAAAGGCGTCACAACGAAAAAAGTAAGCAATTTCTTAGTTTTTTATTATTCATAAATTTGCAAAAATGTCTAAAAAAAGAAAAAAATCATGTTGTCCTTATGGGGTATTGTGTGTAGAATTGTGAGGACAAAAATTAATGTATTCCATTTTGAAAAATGCGGAAAAAGGCGTCACCTACAGCCACAGTTTATGGCAATTACTGCGGGACAGTGCATCCAGAAAAACACAACGAAAAAAGTGAGCAATTTCTTAGTTTTTTTATTTTTCATAAATTTGCAAAAATGTAAAAAACTAAAAATTTTGGGTGTTATGGGGTATTGTGTGTAGAATTTTGAGGACAAAAATGTTTTTATTCCATTTTGGAAAATGCAGAAAAAGTGTCACCAAGGCGTCACCTACAGCCACAGTTTATGGCAGTTACAGCGGGATAGTGCATCCGGAAAGACACAATTCCTTATTTTTTTTAATTTTTCATAAATTTGCAAAAATGTAAAAAACTAAAAATTTTGGGTCTTATGGGGTATTGTGTGTAGAATTTTGAGGACACAAATGTTTTTATTCCATTTTGGAAAATGCAGAAAAAGTGTCACCAAGGCGTCACCTACAGCCACAGTTTATGGCAGTTACAGCGGGATAGTGCATCCAAAAAGACACAATTCCTTAGTTTTTTTTATTTTTCATAAATTTGCAAAAATGTAAAAAAACAAAAAATTTTGGGTCTTATGGGGTATTGTGTGTAGAATTTTGAGGACAAAAATGTTTTTATTCCATTTTGGAAAATGCAGAAAAAGTGTCACCAAGGCGTCACCTACAGCCACAGTTTATGGCAGTTACAGCGGGATAGTGCATCCGGAAAGACACAATTCCTTATTTATTTTTATTTTTCATAAATTTGCAAAAATGTAAAAAACTAAAAATTTTGGGTCTTATGGGGTATTGTGTGTAGAATTTTGAGGACAAAAATGTTTTTATTCCATTTTGGAAAATGCAGAAAAAGTGTCACCAAGGCGTCACCTACAGCCACAGTTTATGGCAGTTACAGCGGGATAGTGCATCCAAAAAGACACAATTCCTTAGTTTTTTTTATTTTTCATAAATTTGCAAAAATGTCAATAAATAAATACAAAATCGCTTTGTCCTCATGGGGTATTGTGTGTAGAATTTTGAGGACAAAAATGTATTTATTCCATTTTGAAAAATGCGGAAAAAGGCGTCACAACGAAAAAAGTAAGCAATTTCTTAGTTTTTTATTATTCATAAATTTGCAAAAATGTCTAAAAAAAGAAAAAAAATCATGTTGTCCTTATGGGGTATTGTGTGTAAAATTGTGAGGACAAAAATTAATGTATTCCATTTTGAAAAATGCGGAAAAAGGCGTCACCTACAGCCACAGTTTATGGCAATTACTGTGGGACAGTGCATCCGGAAAGACACAACGAAAAAAGTAAGCAATTTCTTAGTTTATTATTTTTCATAAATTTGCAAAAATGTCTATAAAAAAAAAAATCGCATTGTCCTTATGTTGAAATTTGAGGACAAAATATAATTTATTCCATTTTGGAAAATGCGGATAAAGATGTGGCCCGCCACTTCATATTACATGGCCCTGGAAATCCTGGAATGGATGCATCAATAAAGTACTGTTACTTTTCTTAGTAAATGTATTCTTTCTTTCTATTTTAGGAGAAAAAAAATAGAAGTACTCAATGTGATCACAAATTATGTTCAATTAAATATTGTCTAATTATGCAAAAATATATTATCAAACACAGTGTTTGTCCTCAAAATTCTACACACAATACCCCATAAGGACAACGTGATTTACAATTTTCGTATGCAATTTAAACTAAAATGTAAAAAAAATATGGTAAATTGCAATAATTTCACCTCAAAATGTAGTGTACATTACTGTAAATGGAGAAACAGTACTGCTGTTTTAATGGTAAAAAAAAAAAAAAAAAAAGGCAGGTCAGTTGTCAGACTTTTACTGTAAAATGTACATTTGTTTTATTACTGTAAATTAAAAAAAATTCAATTTTACAATACATTTTGTTGTTTGTTTGTTTTTACCACAAATCAACAAGTGTAGATTATTACAGTAAAAAAAAGTACAGTTTTTTTCATTTTGAGAAAAATGCTGTAAAAATCACAGTAAATTTCACAATTTGACCATGAAATCTATTGCTACTTTTACATTGCACAATTTGATGGATAACTTGCTGTGAAATCATTATTATTAGTATTTATTTCCATTTTAGAAATGTTTTGAATGTTTGATCATATATTTTTGCATAATTAGACAATATTTAAGTGAACATAATTTGTGATTACATGGACTACATATATGTTTACAAGAAATAATTCATTTAGTGAGACAAGTTATAAAGTGATATATATTGCCCTCAAAATTCTACACACAATACCCCTTAAGGACAATGTGATTTACAACTGTCGTATGCATTTTATTAGTAGATTTTTTTATTACTAAAATGTAAAAAAAAAAATATGGTAAGTTGCAATAATTTCACCTCCAAATGTAGTGTATATTACTGTAAATGGAGAAACACTACCGCTGTTTTAATGGTAAAAAAAAAAAAGGCAGCTCAGTTGCCAGAATTTTACTGTAAAATGTACATTTGTTTTATTACTGTAAATAAAAAAAATGCAATTTTACAGTACATTTTTTTTTACTAGTTTAAAAAATTTTTTTTTTTTTTACCACAAATCAACAAGTGTAGATTATTACAGTAAAAAAAGTACAGTTTTTTTCATTTAGAGAAAAATGCTGTAAAAATCACAGTAAATTTCACAATTTGACCATGAAATCTATTGCTACTTTTACATTGCACAATTTGATGGATAACTTGCTGTGAAATCATTATTATTAGTATTTATTTCCATTTTAAAAATGTTTTGAATGTTTGATAATATATTTTTGCATAATTAGACAACATTTAAGTGAATATAATTTGCGATTACATTGAGTACATATATTTTTTTTCTCCCAAAATAGAAAGAAAGAATACATTTAGTGAGATAAGTTATAAAGTGATATATATTGTCCTCAAAATTCTACACACAATACCCCTTAAGGACAATGTGATTTACCATTTTTGTATGCATTTTATTAGTAGATTTTTTTATTAATAAAATGTAAAAAAAATGTGGTAAGTTGCAATAATGTCACCTCCAAATGTAGTGTATATTACTGTGAATGGAGAAACACTACTGCTGTTTTTAATGGGGGGAAAAAAAAAAGAAAAGAAAAAAAAGAAAAAAAAAGGCAGCTCAGTTGTCAGACTTTTACTGTAAAATGTGCATTTGTTTTATTACTGTAAATAAAAAAATGCAATTTTACAGTACATTTTTTTTACTAGTTTTTTTTTAATTTATTTTTTTTACCACAAATCAACAAGTGTAGATTATTACAGTAAAAAAAGTACAGTTTTTTTCATTTAGAGATAAATGCTGTAAAAATCACAGTAAATTTCACAATTTGACCATGAAATCTATTGCTACTTTTACATTGCACAATTTGATGGATAACTTGCCGTGAAATCATTATTATTAGTATTTATTTCCATTTTAAAAATGTTTTGAATATATCATAAATTTTTGCATAATTAGACAATATTTAAGTGAACATAATTTGTGATTACATGGAGTACATATATGTTTACAAGAAAGAATACATTTAGTGAGACAAGTTATAAAGTGAGATATATTGCCCTCAACATTCTACACACAATACCCCTTAAGGACAATGTGATTTACAACTGTTGTATGCATTTTATTAGTAGATTTTTTTACTACTAAAATGTAAAAAAAATATGGTAAGTTGCAATAATTTCACCTCCAAATGTAGTGTATATTACTGTAAATGGAGAAACACTACTGCTGTTTTAATTGTAAAAAAAAAAAAAAAGGCAGCTCAGTTGCCAGAATTTTACTGTAAAATGTACATTTGTTTTATTACTGTAAATAAAAAAATGCTATTTTACAGTAAAACATTTTTACTAGTTTTTTATTTTATTTTTCTGACCACAAATCAACAAGTGTAGATTATTACAGTAAAAAAAGTACAGTTTTTTTCATTTAGAGAAAAATGCTGTAAAAATCACAGTAAATTTCCCAATTTGACCATGAAATCTATTGCTACTTTTACATTGCACAATTTGATGGATAACTTGCTGTGAAATCATTATTATTAGTATTTATTTCCATTTTAAAAATGTTTTGAATGTTTGATAATATATTTTTGCATAATTAGACAATATTTAAGTGAACATAATTTGTGATTACATGTAGTACATATATGTTTACAAGAAAGAATACTTTTAGTGAGAAGTTATAAAGTGATATATATTGTCCTCAAAATTCTACACACAATACCCCTGAAGGACAATGTGATTTACAATTTTTGTATGCATTTTATTAGTAGATCTCTTTTAAACTAAAATGTAAAAAAAATATGGTAAGTTGCAATAATTTCACCTCCAAATGTATATATACAGTATATTACTGTAAATGGAGAAACAGTACTGCTGTTTTAATGGTAAAAAAAAAAGGCAGAATTTTACTGTAAAATGTGCATTTGTTTTATTACTGTAAATAAAAAATCCTGCAATTTTACAGTACTTTTTTTTTTTTTTACTAGTTTGTTGTTTTTTTTATACCACAAATCAACAAGTGTAGATTTTTCGGTCTATTACTGTAAATGCCAAAACAGCACCACAGTTTATTACAGTAAAAAAAAAAAAAGTACAGTTTTTTTCATTAAGAGAAAAATGCTGTAAAAATCACAGTAAATTTCACAATTTGACCATGAAATTTACTGCTACTTTTACATTGCACAATTTGATGGATAACTTGCTGTGAAATCATTATTATTAGTATTTATTTCCATTTTAAAAATGGTTTAATAATATATTTTTGCATTATTAGACAATATTTAAATGAACATAATTTGCGATTTCATTGAGTACATATATTTTTTTTCTCCCCAAATAAAAATAAACAATACTTTTAGGGTGAAAAGTTATAAAGTGATACATATTATTTCCAAATGTCAAATAAAATGAAGTGGCGGGCCACATCTGGCATCTGGTTTGACACCTGATCTAGGTGAAGGAGCCCAGAATTGTTTTTATTGAAAAGTTGGCAATATTTCAGGCTTCCTAACGAGGAAACCGTACAATGTATTACATCTATAAACTCATATACAATTAAGAAGATGGCGAATTATTGTGTTGTTAAAAAAACGTAAAATAGTTCTACATTTTCTACTTTTACATTGCACAATTTGATGGATAACTTGCTGTGAAATCATTATTATTAGTATTTATTTCTATTTAAAAAATGCTTGGATAATATATTTTTGCATAATTATATTTATGTGAACATCATTTGTGATTACATGGAGTACATATATATATATATGTGGAGGGGGCGTGGCCTGCGGTCCTGCAGCGAAGTGGGGTGTGCCAGGACCGTGCGTAAATGGTCCACCTGGGCCTGCTTATCTAATCACCTGTTGCTCTGTTAAAAGGCAGCAGCCGGGGAGTAGAGGAGAGTTGGAGCACTTGCGAGAGCGAGACTGACACACACAAAAGACAATTGCTGAAAAGCACAACAGAGACTATTATTGAAAAATAAACCAGTGTTCTGAACCCTGAACGAAGCTGTCATGTCAGTGATTGGTGGTCCGAGGAACCCGGAGGAAAGAGTCTTCCACAATATATTTTTCTCCCAAAATAGAAAGAATACATTTAGTAAGAAAAGTTACAGTACTTTATTGATCCATATTATTTCCAGGCTTGCCAGGGCCTTGACTTTGACACCTGTGTTTTGGTGGATCCGTTTTGCATGAATTAGCGCATGTAAAATGTCAAAAAATGATTGACAGATGACATTTTTAGCACAAACGTGTCCCTGGCCTCGGTGATAAGAATTTTAATTTAGAGTACCAATGATTGTCACACACACACACTAGGTGTGGTGAATTTTGTCCTCTGCATTTGACCCATGCCCTTGTTCACCCCCTGGGAGGTGAGGGGAGCAGTGGGCAGCAGGGGTGGCCGCGCCAGGGAATAATTTTTTGGTGATTTAACCCCCAATTCCAACCCTTGATGCTGAGTGCCAAGCGGGGAGGTAACAGGTCCCATTTTTATAGTCTTTGGTATGACTCGGCCGGGGTTTGAACTCACGACCTACCCATCTCAGGGCGGACACTCTAACCACCAGGCCACTGAGCCGGTGTTTTCAGTGTTAGTGGGCTGAAAAGAAGGCCACCATGAATGAAGTGTGCTCAGACAGGAAAGCGTTCCTCCCCTACCTGCACCACGTGGTCTTCACTGGTGATCTCCACAGCCTCCTGGCACTTCTCCAGCGCCGCAAACGCCGCGTTGCAGGCCCTGCCGGAGCGGGAAAGAGGGCCACAGTGAGGACACCGGGCCCGGGTCAAGCCGACCGGGGGGGAACGGTACCTGAGTTTGAACCGGCAGCGCACTTCCCCGTGCTCCAGCTGCAGCAGCTGGTTGTAGCAGGCCGACACGCTGGCGCTCTCCACGAACCTCTGGCGACAAGAGTTCAGATTGTTGCGCTTGCATGCGGCGGAGTGGTGCGTTTACGTACTCGGCTGAATCCGGCACAGAGCAGCGGGAGAACCGAAGGCTCGTCCTGGTCGGGCGGCCTGCGAGAAGACGGAGGAAACAAGCATTAAAGGGGCTTCCTGAGGACGGCGGTCGGGTCGGGACGGCGGTCGGGTCGGGCCGAGCGGCGAACTCACGTGGGCGGCACGATGGCGAGGATGACAGTGTTCTCCGAGGGCTTGGTGGCACGGATCATCCTGCGGGAGCACGGGAAAGCATTGAATCGTCAAAACTGTCCTTGAACTATAGGAAGTATTTCAATGGTTGAAATCTGCACTTTTGGGTGTTATAGGAGCAGTGACGTGCGGTGAGGTTGATGGCTGGTAAGGCACTGACTTCATCACAGTCAGATTTACAAACATATGAACCCTAAAGAGTATCTTATTCACCATTTGATTGGCAGCAGTTAACGGGTTATGTTTAAAAGCTCATACCAGCATTCTTCCCTGCTTGGCACTCAGCATCAAGGGTTGAAATTGGGGGTTAAATCACCAAAAATGATTCCCAGGCGCGGCGCCGCTGCTGCCCACTGCTCCCCTCACCTCCCAGGGGGTGATCAAGGGGATGGGTCAAATGCAGAGGACAAATTTCATTACACCTAGTGTGTGTGTGACAATCATTGCTACTTTAACTTAACTTTAACTTTACACATACAAACTGTAGCATACAAAAAAGCACATTTAATAAAAAAAACGTTATTATGGTCTTACCTTTACTTAGAAATTAAGTCTATGCGCCGCAACCAAAGCCCTCACTTAAACTTTCCACGTGCAAGATTTAATCTATTTAAAAAAGTGTAACCGAGGGTTTATAAATGTCGCCTATACTGTATGAAACTACAAAATAACAAACACGGAGGCTCCAGTTTACACGAGGACCACTTTTTTTACCTTCTTTCAAAAACCTCCGCAACGTGACATCACTTCCGCTCTTAGCGCCTTCAAAATAAGAGCTCAAGGCATATACTGTATAACAGCGCATAACAGGAACTTAACATCACAAAGAGGAAAGCCCATGAAAATAGGTTACAAAAGTTATTTAATAAGAAGCCAAAAAGTGCAAAAACAATAATGTTGGTGTTGAAGGAGTTGTGAATTAGGTACACCTGCAGTCTGCAGGTGTATCTAATGTTGTGTCCCTGCAGTCATTCACAACTCCTCCAACACCAACATGATTGTTTTTGCACTTTTTGGCTTCTTATGAAATATTTTTTTTTAAATAGATTCAATCTTGCACGTGGAAAGTTTAAGTGTGGGCTTTAGTTGATACAACAATTCTACGGCGGGGGTGCAGGAGGCGAGCCTCAGCCTGTGCGTCTTTTGCAGCCGTTTTATGATCGCTCAGCACAAGAAATACTTTACACACATGCAGTTGTTGACAAAATACACTGTACATTATATACCTCAGCTAACTAAACTATGGAAATGTATAATATAGTTCATATAGCAATACAGTCTCACTGCACAGCAGGCCAGCAGTTAGCCGAGTCATTGCGCAATCCATGTTGAGGCACTGAGTGACGTGCCTCAACTGGCTGCTGTTCACCGCACCGTCTCTTCTCAGTATTTGAACGGCAAATGTGAAAATTCAGCGATTTTGAATACAAATAATCTAAAACTGGTGAAGTTAAATGGAAAATAACTTTATAGTATAATCACTGGATACATATAACAATTTAATTTTTTTTTTTTCTTTTTACATTTTTTTTCTTTCCATGATGGCAAGTGAGGCCCCGCCTCACCTGCCTCTAGTGACTGCACGTCACTGTATAGGAGGTATTACGGTAATCTAGGTCACAACAGATAAGACCAGGAACAAAGCAGAGTGGGCGGGGCTTGTTTTCAGAGCAGCCAGGCCCAAACACATGTGTCACAAACAGATGCTAAAGCAGATTTTTACATGATAATATATCTAGAGGCCCTATGATGAGGTAGCGACTTGTCCAGGGTGTACCCTGCCTTCCGCCCGATTGTAGCTGAGATAGGCTCCAGCACCCCCCCCGCGACCCCGAAGGGAATAAGCGGTAGAAAATGGATGGATGAATATATCTAGAGATGTCCGATAATGGCTTTTTTGCCGATATCCAATATTCCAACTCTTAATTACCGATTTCGATATCAAGCGATACCGATATATACAGTCATGGAATTAACACATTATTATGCCTAATTTTGTTGTGATGCCCCGCTGGATGCATTAAACAATGTAACAAGGTTTTCCAAAAATAAATCAACTCAAGTTATAGAAAAAAAATGCCAACATGGCACTAAATAAATATATAGAATTAAAGTGCAAATGAAAATACAGCTCCATCACTTTCGTCATCATTTTTACACTTCTCCATGGCTTGAGCCGCATACTTCTTCTCTTCGTTTGAGATCGTCGATACTGCCACAAGTGGCGGAAAAGTGTATTACCGCTGCAGCCCGTAGGTGACCACAGCTGAGAAACAGACATTTTTAGAGTTAAAGTTAAAGTACCCATGATTGTACAAACCCCGTTTCCATATGAGTTGGGAAATTGTGTTAGATGTAAATATAAACGGAATACAATGATTTGCAAATCAATTTCAACCCATATTCAGTTGAATATGCTACAAAGACAACATATTTGATGTTCAAACTGATAAACATTTTTTTTTTTGCAAATAATCATTCAATTTAGAATTTTATGCCAGCAACATGTGACAAATAAGTTGGGAAAGGTGGTAAATAAATACTGATAAAGTTGAGGAATTCTCATCAAACACTTATTTGGATCATCCCACAGGTGAACAGGCAAATTGGGAACAGGTGGGTGCCATGATTGGGTATAAAGGCAGCTTCCATGAAATGCTCAGTCTTTCACAAACAAGGATGGGGCGAGGGTCACCACTTTGTCAACAAATGCGTGAGCAAATTGTTGAACAGTTTAAGAAAAACCTTTCTCAACCAGTTATTGCAAGGAATTTAGGGATTTCACCATCTACGGTCCGTAATATCATCAAAGGGTTCAGAGAATCTGGAGAAATCACTGCACGTAAGCAGCTAAGCCCGTGACCTTCGATCCCTCAGGCTGTACTGCATCAACAAGCGACATCAGTGTGTAAAGGATATCACCACATAGGCTCAGGAACACTTCAGAAACCCACTGTCAGTAACTACAGTTGGTCGCTACATCTGTAAGTGCAAGTTAATACTCTCCTATGCAAGGCGAAAACCGTTTATCAACAACACCCAGAAACGCTGTCGGCTTCGCTGGGCCTGAGCTCATCTAAGATGGACTGATACAAAGTAGAAAAGTGTTCTGTGGTCTGACGAGTCCACATTTCAAATTGTTTTTGGAAACTGTGGACTTTGTGTCCTCCGGACCAAAGAAGAAAAGAACCATCCGGATTGCTATAGGCGCAAAGTGGAAAAGCCACCATGTGTGATGGTATGGGGGTGTATTAGTGCCCAAGGCATGGGTAACTTACACATCTGTGAAGGCGCCATTAATGCTGAAAGGTACATACAGGTTTTGGAGCAACATATGTTGCCATCCAAGCAACGTTACCATGGACGCCCCTGCTTATTTCAGCAGGACAATGCTGCAGACAACGTGGCTTCATAGTAAAAGAGTGCGGGTACTAGACTGGCCTGCCTGTAGTCCAGACCTGTCTCCCATTGAAAATGTGTGGCGCAATACGAAGCCTAAAATACCACGACGGAGACCCCCGGACTGTTGAACAACTTAAGCTGTACATCAAGCAAGAATGGGAAAGAATTCCACCTGAGAAGCTTCAAAAATGTGTCTCCTCAGTTCCCAAACGTTTACTGAGTGTTGATAAAAGGAAAGGCCATGTAACACAGTGGTGAACATGCCCTTTCCCCAACTACTTTGGCACGTGTTAGAGCCATGAAATTCTAAGTTAATTATTATTTGCAAAAAAAAAATAAAGTTTATGAGTTTGAACATCAAATATCTTGTCTTTGTAGTGCATTCAATTGAATATGGGTTGAAAAGGATTTGCAAATCATTGTATTCCGTTTATATTTACATCTAACACAATATTGTACTTTGTGTGGCGAAATTGTTCTCTGAATTTGACCCATCACCCTTGAGCACCCCCTGGGAGATGAGAGGATCAGTGAGCAGCAGCGGTGGCCACGCCCGGGAATCATTTTTGGTGATTTAACCCCCAATTCCAACCCTTTGATGCTGAGTGCCAAGCAGGGAGGTAATGGCTCACCATTTTTATAGTCTTTGGTATGACTCGGCCGGGGTTTGAACTCACGACCTACACATCTCACTCTAACCACTAGGCTTAACACAGTGATAATGGCATCATGCATCTTTCATTGATTATCTTGCACACACGAGTTTTAATAGCGAAAGTGGTGTCGGTTTTAGTCGTGTACATTAAAATGATGGCTACTGTTAGCGGTCATCTGGCAGAATGCATCCCATTAATGGGCTCCCATTAACCATTCAACACATTTAGCATTCTACCCTTGGTTAGAGTCCGGAATGCTGAAAGTGGCTGATTTTTCATATCAGCCCGGATGTGGCATCTGTGCCCAAAACGATGGGAGAGATGATTGAGAGCAGGGGAATGATACTCATGGATACGATCCCATGACTTGGAAATCAAACACTCCCAATAATAAACATGCTTGTTTATTTCCAAGACTCTTCCTCTGAGAAACAAGTGCTGCCCGCATCAAGCTACAGCAGGAAGGGGATTCGTACGGCCCCATTCGTCACGCTTTACCTGACACATGAAACGTGACAAACTGGGGAGAGGCGCACTAGCCACTTGGGCCGCCAGACGGGAGTGTGATTTGTAGCAATTCCAACTTCGTCTAAATAGCACGGCTAATCAACAACAGCCCCTGCTTATTTCAGCAAGACGATGCCAAGCCACGTGGAAGTTTTGACTCCTACCTTGTTCACTTTCGTGACGACCTCCTTAAAGTTCTTTAATCAATCAGAAATATCAAGCAGCTAAAATGCAACAAACATGGATAAGTGTGGAGAGTGTTTTACATTTTTCCCACCGTACACTCTAATAGAGTTAAATGTGTGTCATTTTGATTTTTTTTTTTAAAGTTGTTTGGACGTTTTTCATAATATTCAAAAAGTTCAGTGAGCTGGTTGTGTTATGTGTGTTGACCTTTATGTTTTTATTTTTTTATTTGCACCATGACTAGGGAAGGTTGTTTGGATTGGGTCATATAAGTCAATGCTATGCTGTAATTTCCAAGGTACGTCCAAGGGTCGTTGATCTGATAGACACATTATCCTCAAGATGGCAGTAAATATTTAGTGGTAAATGGGTTATACTCGTATAGCGCTTTTCTATCTTCAAGGTACTCAAAGCGCTTTGACACTATTTCCACATTCACCCATTCACTCACTGATGGCGGGAGCTGCCATGCAAGGCCCCTAACCACCACCCATCAGGAGCAAGGGTGAAGTGTCTTGCTCAAGGACACAACGAACGTGACGAGGTTGGTAGTAGGTGGGGATCGAACCAGGAACCCTCAGGTTGCTGGCACGGCCACTCTCCCAACCGCGCCACGCCGTCCCCAACCCCAGAAACCTGTGTGAGGTAACTTATTGAACTCATGATGTCTCGCGGGTCAAATTGAGGACACAGGTGTGCTGTATGTAGTTTGGACACCCCTCCTCTACATCAAAACTGATTTCAAAATAATTTTTTTTATTTTTTTTTTTTAAATTGATTAAGGAATTGTTAAAAATAAAAATTGTGATTAATTAAAAAATTGACACCCCGAAGACAAATAGCAGAAAAGGTTTTATTAAAAAAACTCACCGGCACACGGCTTGCGGCTCAAAGTAGCGCGAGTGGCGCCCATCGATGACGACGATCTCGTGGTGCTTGTCCAGGAAACACTCCACCGCAGACTCCGGCGTCCTGGCGATGTTGCACCTGAAGCCGGCGCGGTCGCAGGCCCACCACAAGGCATCGCTTTGGCCGTCCTCCTTGGCGAACACCAGCAGGACCTGCCCAGGACAGCGGAGGGATGAAATGGAAGAAATGACAACATTAAAATACAGTAGTGTAGTAGACCTAAGTATTCAACAAGGACCACCATAATGACAACATTAAAATACAGCAGCGTAGTAGACCTAAGTATTCATCAAGTACCACCATAATGACAACATTAAAATACAGTAGTGTGGTAGACCCAAGTATTCATTAAGTACCACCATAATGACAACATTAAAATACAGTAGTGTAGTAGACCTAAGTATTCAACAAGTACCACCATAATGGCAACATTAAAATACAGTAGTGTAGTACACCTAAGTATTCATTAAGTACCACCATAATGACAATATTAAAATACAGTAGTGTAGTATACCTAAGTATTCAACAAGTACCACCATAATGACAATATTAAAATACAGTAGTGTAGTATACCTAAGTATTCAACAAGTACCACCATAATGACAACATTAAAATACAGTAGTGTAGTAGACCTAAGTATTCAACAAGTACCACCATAATGACAACATTAAAATACAGTAGTGTAGTAGACCTAAGTATTCATCAAGTACCACCATAATGACAACATTAAAATACAGTAGTGTGGTAGACCTAAGTATTCATTGAGTACCACCATAATGACAACATTAAAATACAGTAGTGTAGTAGACCTAAGTATTCATCAAGTACCACCATAATGACAACATTACAATACAGTAGTGTAGTATACCTAAGTATTCATTAAGTACCACCATAATGATAACATTAAAATACAGTAGTGTAGTAGGCTTAAGTATTCATTAAGTACCACCATAATGACAACATTAAAATACAGTAGTGTAGTAGACCTAAGTATTCATTGAGTGCCACCATAATGACAACATTAAAATACAGTAGTGTGGTAGACCCAAGTATTCATCAAGTACCACCATAATGACAACATTAAAATACAGTAGCGTGGTAGACCTAAGTATTCATCAAGTACCACCATAATGACAACATTAAAATACAGTAGTGTAGTAGACCTAAGTATTCATTAAGTACCACCATAATGATAACATTAAAATACAGTAGTGTAGTAGGCTTAAGTATTCATTAAGTACCACCATAATGACAACATTAAAATACAGTAGTGTAGTAGACCTAAGTATTCATTGAGTGCCACCATAATGACAACATTAACATACAGTAGTGTAGTAGACCTAAGTATTCATTAAGTACCACCATAATGACAACATGGAAATACAGTAGTGTAGTAGACCTAAGTATTCATCAAGTACCACCATAATGACAACATTACAATACAGTAGTGTAGTATACCTAAGTATTCATCAAGTACCATCATAATGACAATATTAAAATACAGTAGCGTAATAGACCTAAGTATTCATCAGGTACCACCATAATGACAACATTAAAATACAGTAGTGTAGTAGACCTAAGTATTCATTAAGTACCACCGTGATGACAACATTAAAATACAGTAGTGTAATAGACCTAAGTATTCATCAAGTACCACCATAATGACAACATTAAAATACAGTAGTGTAGAAGACCTAAGTATTCATTAAGTACCACCATAATGACAACATTAAAATACAGTTGTGTAGTAGACCTAAGTATTCAACAAGTACCACCATAATGACAACATTAAAATACAGTAGTGTAGTAGACCTAAGTATTCATCAAGTACCACCATAATGACAACATTAAAATACAGTAGTGTGGTAGACCTAAGTATTCATTGAGTACCACCATAATGACAACATTAAAATACAGTAGTGTAGTAGACCTAAGTATTCATCAAGTACCACCATAATGACAACATTACAATACAGTAGTGTAGTATACCTAAGTATTCATTAAGTACCACCATAATGATAACATTAAAATACAGTAGTGTAGTAGGCTTAAGTATTCATTAAGTACCACCATAATGACAACATTAAAATACAGTAGTGTAGTAGACCTAAGTATTCATTGAGTGCCACCATAATGACAACATTAAAATACAGTAGTGTGGTAGACCTAAGTATTCATCAAGTACCACCATAATGACAACATTAAAATACAGTAGCGTGGTAGACCTAAGTATTCATCAAGTACCACCATAATGACAACATTAAAATACAGTAGTGTAGTAGACCTAAGTATTCATTAAGTACCACCATAATGACAACATTAAAATACAGTAGCGTAGTAGACCTAAGTATTCATCAAGTACCACCATAATGACAACATTAAAATACAGTGGCGTAGTAGACCTAAGTATTCATCAAGTACCACCATAATGACATCATTAAATACAGTTGTGTAGTAGGCCTAAGTATTCAACAAGTACCACCATAATGACAACATTAAAAGCATGCTAACGTCAGCTTGTTATGGATGGAACAGTTAACATACTTGTAAGAGGAAGACATGTCTCAAAACTCATATTTTAGGTTTAAAGAAGCTAAAATGCTAGCATGCTAACATTAGCTTGGTTTGAATGGAACAGTCTATGCTCACCTGTACGGGCTCCCGGTTCACTTTCATGGGCCCCACACTTTCTTCTGCAGAGGAAACCTGCAGGGAGACAGTGATGAATAACAGCATGACACAAACACCATGCTGACATACTTGCACCTGCCCTGACACCACCTGTGTCCCTGCACCTCTTCCTTATTCCACCTGACACTAGCTGACACCATCTGTGTTCCTGCACCTCTTCCTTATTCCACCTGACACTAGCTGCAACAATGACCAGGGCCACATTTATCTGTAGCCGCATGCCTCTTTAGAGGGAATTAGCGCATGCACACGCACACACACGCACACGCAGGTGTAATCCCCCTAGGCGTTACCAAGTCTCCTTAAGAACACGCGTCACTCAGGTGAGAATAAACACACTAGAATAAAAACACGGTAGATTATATATATATATATATATATATATATATATATATATATATATATATATATATATATATATATATATATATATATATATATATATATATATATATATATATATATATATATATATATATGGGGCGGTATAGCTCAGTTGGTAGAGTGGCCGTGCCAGCAACTTGAGGGTTCCAGGTTCGATCCCCGCTACTGCCATCCTAGTCTCTACCGTTGTGTCCTTGGGCAAGACACTTTACCCACCTGCTCCCAGTGCCACCCACACTGGTTTAAATGTAACTTAGATATTGGGTTTCTCAATGTTAAAGCGCTTTGAGTCACTAGAGAAAAGCGCTATATAAATATAATTCACTTCACACACACACATACATACAGTATATAAATACATATACATATATATATGTATATATATATACATACATACATATATTTAAACACACTAGGATAAAAACACGGTAGCTTTTTGATATATATACATATATATACACATATACACACACACACATATATATATATACATATATATGTGTATATATACATTTATATGTATATATATACATATATATATGTATGTATGTATATATACATATATATATACTGTATGTATATATACACACACATATATATGTGTATATATACATATACATACACACACACACACATATATATATATATATATATATGCATATATACATATATATGTATGTATATATGTATATATACATATATATAAATATGTATATATATATATATGTGTACATACATATATATATATGTGTGTATATATATATATATATATATATATATATATATATATATGTATATATATGTTTACATACACACACACATATATATATATATATATATATATATATATATATATATATATATGTATAATATATTTATATTATTCATATATTATACATTGATTATATTATATATATATATATATATATATATATTATGATATTTATTATCATTGTCTATTGTGAGCGAACTGTGGTGCTGAATTTCCCCCAGGGATCAATAAAGTACTTTCTATTCTATTCTATTCTATATATATTAAGGTCACTTAATTAAGGTTATATGATGGCCAAAGTTGGACTCTGGAGCCGATTAATTCTATTTTCCTTATTTTTCTATGGGGAAACATTTTTTGGGACAGTTTTTGTTCTATTGTACACAAAATCTTAAGAAAAAGCAACAGATTGGATTCCGGACTGTTTGGCCTAGTTCCCACTTTACTATTTGGGTCTCTGTTTCGTTTACGTGCAAACTTTTTGCCCAAAGCACGCGCACGCGCACGCGCACGCGCACGCGCACGCGCACACGCACACGCACACGCACACGCACACGCACACACACACACACTTAAGAGAAGAAGTTTCACAGAAAAGACATGATATCGTGCTCTCTGGTCCCGGCACAAGAAGCATATTGTGGACAAACGTTGGCGGACAACAAAGGACTAAGTCTGGTGTGTGTGAGCCGCAGGCGTGCAGCATCAGCTCCTTCACATGTGACTCTTCACACACTGACCTGAGGGATAAACAACCCCCCCCCCCCCCCCCCCCCACACACACACACACAAACACACACCATCAACACCATGACGGATTGTCCGGCTCCTGCGGGGAGGAATGCTTAGAATAAATAATAAATGGTGTCATGGATTAGTCCTCTGAAGGAACAGCTAATCGACCAACGCCATGCCACCTTATACTCGTGACAACTTTTTTTTCATTGAATTTATTTTGCTCTGAATTTGTATACACTGATTTTATTTTACACTTAATTTTTCTGCTGCAAATTATTTTGCACAGGATTTTGTCAGAGATTTTGAAATTCTTCACACTGAATATTCATACACCAATTTTATTCCATGAATGTTTCATGCACCACATTTTTTAAATTGAAATTTTGTGCGCTGAATTTTTATAAACTGATGGGGGTTTTTTTCACATAATTTTTCTGCATCTAATTATTTCACACAGAATTTATCTTTCTGAAATTCTTTACACTGAATTTTTATAAACCAGTTTTGTTTTTAATTGAATTTTTTTGCACCACTTTTTTTTTTTACACAGAATTTTTCACCCGCAAATTATTTTACACATAATTTTGTCTGGCTGAAATTCCTTACACTGAATTTTTATACACCAAATGTTTCCTGCACCACATTTTTATACACTGAATTTTTGTGCACTGAATTTGTAAAAACTGATTTTTATACACATATTTTTTCAGCACCAAAATATTTCACACTGAATTTTTCTTACTTAAGTTCTTTATAATGACATTTTTTACACCAAATTTTTTTTCATATAATTTTTTATATACTGATTTTCTTTTTACACCGGATTTTTCTGCAGATAATTATTTTACACAGATTTTTTTCTCACTGAAATTCTTTACATTTAATTTTTCTGCACTGTATAAACCGATTTTTTTTTCCATTGAACTTTTTTTGCACAACATTTTTTTTACACTGATTTTATTTTACACTGAATTTTTCTGCCGCAAATTATTTTGCACAGGGTTTTGTCTGACTGAAATTCTTCACACTGAATATTCATACACCAATTGTATTCCATAAATGTTTCATGCACCACATTTTTACATTGAAATTTTGTGCGCTGAATTTTTATAAACTGATGTTTTGTTTTGTTTTTACACAGAATTTTTCTGCATCTAATTATTTCACACAGAATTTATCTTTCTGAAATTCTTTACACTGAATTTTTATAAACCAATTGTTTTTTATTGAATTTTCTTGCACCACATTTTTTTTTTTACATAGAATTTATCTGCCGCAAATTATTTTACACATAATTTTGTCTGGCTGAAATTCTTTACACTGAATTTTTATACACCAAATGTTTCCTGCACCACATTTTTATACACTGAATTTTTGTGCACTGAATTTGTAAAAACTGATTTTTGTACACATATTTTTTCAGCACCAAAATATTTCACACTGAATTTTTCTTACTTAAGTTCTTTATAATGACATTTTTTACACCTAATTTTTTTTCATATAATTGTTTATACACTGATTTTCTTTTTACACCAGATTTTTCTGCAGATAATTATTTTACACAGATTTTTTTCTCAATGAAATTCTTTACATTTAATTTTTCTGCACTGTATAAACCGATTTTTTTTTCATTGAACTTTTTTTGCACAAAAATTTTTTTACACTGATTTTATTTTACACTGAATTTTTCTGCCGCAAATTATTTTGAACAGGATTTTGTCTGACTGAAATTCTTCACACTGAATATTCATACACCAATTTTATTCCATAAATGTTTCATGCACCACATTTTTTACATTGAAATTTTGTGCGCTGAATTTTAATAAACTGATGGGGGGTTTTTTTTTCACAGAATTTTTCTGCATCTAATTATTTCACACAGAATTTATCTTTCTGAAATTCTTTACACTGAATTTTTATAAACCAATTTTGTTTTTAATTGAATTTTTTTGCACCACATTTTTTTTTACACAGAATTTTTCTGCCGCAAATTATTTTACACATAATTTTGTCTGGCTGAAATTCTTTACACTGAATTTTTATATACCAAATGTTTCCTGCACCACATTTTTATACACTGAATTTGTAAAAACTGATTTTTTTTACACATATTTTTTCAGCACCAAATTATTTCACACTGAATTGTTCTTACTGAAGTTCTTTATAATTTAATTTTTTTACACCTAATTTTTTTTTTATAGTGAATTTTTTATAAACTGATTTTCCTTTTACACCGGATTTTTCTGCAGATAATTATTTTACACTGATTTTTTCTGCCGCAAATTATTTTACACAGGATTTTGTCTGACTGAAATTCTTCACACTGAATATTCATACACCAATTGTATTCCATAAATGTTCCATCCACCACATTTTTTACATTGAAATTTTGTGTGCTGAATTTTTATAAACTGATGTTTGTTTGTTTTTACACAGAATTTTTTTGCATCTAATTATTTCACACAGAATTTATCTTTCTGAAATTCTTTACACTGAATTTTTATAAACCAATTTTGTTTTTAATTGAATTTTTTTGCACCACTTTTTTTTTTTTACACAGAATTTTCTGCCGCAAATTATTTTACACATAATTTTGTCTGGCTAAAATTCTTTACACTGAATTTTTATACACCAAATGTTTCCTGCACCACATTTTTATACACTGAATTTTTTTTACATTGAATTTTTGTGCATTGAATTTGTAAAAACTGATTTTTATACACATATTTTTTCAGAACCAAAATATTTCACACTGAATTTTTCTTACTTAAGTTCTTTATAATGACATTTTTTACACCAAATTTTTTTTCATATAATTTTTTATACACTGATTTTCTTTTTACACCGGATTTTTCTGCAGATAATTATTTTACACAGATTTTTTTCTCACTGAAATTCTTTACATTTAATTTTTCTGCACTGTATAAACCGATTTTTTTTTTCATTGAACTTTTTTTGCACAACATTTTTTTTACACTGATTTTATTTTACACTGAATTTTTCTGCCGCAAATTATTTTGCACAGGATTTTGTCTGACTGAAATTCTTCACACTGAATATTCATACATAAATTTTATTCCATAAATGTTTCATGCACCACATTTTTTACATTGAAATTTTGTGCGCTGAATTTTTATAAACTGATGGGGGTTTTTTTTACACAGAATTTTTTTGCATCTAATTATTTCACACAGAATTTATCTTTCTGAAATTCTTTACACTGAATTTTTATAAACCAATTTTGTTTTTAATTGAATTTTTTTGCACCACATTTTTTTTTACACAGAATTTTTCTGCCGCAAATTATTTTACACATAATTTTGTCTGGCTGAAATTCTTTACACTGAATTTTTATATACCAAATGTTTCTTGCACCACATTTTTATACACTGAATTTGTAAAAACTGATTTTTTTACACATATTTTTTCAGCACCAAATTATTTCACACTGAATTGTTCTTACTGAAGTTCCTTATAATTAATTTTTTTACATCTAATTTTTTTTTTTTATAGAATTTTTTTATAAACTGATTTTCTTTTTACACCGGGTTTTTCTGCAGATAATTATTTTACACTGATTTTTTTCTCACTGAAAATCTTTACATTTAATTTTTCTGCACTGTATTTGTATAAACGGATTTTTTTTTCATTTAACTTTTTTTGCACAACATTTTTTTTACACTGATTTTATTTTACACTGAATTTTTACAGTGACAACTTCTACATATTAGGCTCTTAAATGGTGGCCATGTTGTGTAAAAGTCTCTCCAGTTATGGGATTAACGCCAACATCATTTCTTCTTCTTTTTTTTTTTTTGTTCCCAGGTAGCTTGGGTGCCTTGTGGGACATTACCGCCTCTCACAGGTCAGGTCGGGTTTTACATCAGGTCGCGGCGAATCGAGCACTAGTTTGACGGGGACAAAATTACAGGTGCACAAAAAAAAATCGATTCCCATCCAAATTGCAATTCGTACTCCTTTTGATTCTAAATCGATTCATGCATTTAAAAAAAGTATAAAAAAACAAAACAATAACTGTACTGTACATACACACGGACATATATTCATACATACATACTAGAGTTGTACGGTATACCGTTAATAATGAAGTACCGCGGTACTAATGAATTAAAAACATTACTATACTGCTTCTGAAAAATACCTGTATTTTTTTTGTTAAGTACATAACTCCTCATGTGTTCATTCATAGTTTTGATGTGACAATCTACAATGTAAATAGTCATGAAAATAAAGAAAACACATTGAATGAGGAGAAGGTGTGTCCAAACTTTTGGCCTGTACTTACAAACCCCGTTTCCATATGAGTTGGGAAATTATGTTAGATGTAAATATAAACGGAATACAATGATTTTCAAATCATTTTCAACCCATATTCAATTGAATATGCTACAAAGACAACATATTTGATGTTCAAACTGATAAACATTTTTTTTTTTTTTTGCAAATATTCATTAACTTACGTGACAAAGAAGTTGGGGAAAGGTGGCAATAAATACTGATAAAGTTGAGGAATGCTCATCAAACACTTATTTGGAACATCCCACAGGTGAACAGGCAAATTGGGAACAGGTGGGTGCCATGATTGGGTATAAAAGTAGATTCCATGAAATGCTCAGTCATTCACAAACAAGGATGGGGGCGAGGGTCACCACTTTGTCAACAAATGCGTGAGCAAATTGTTGAACAGTTTAAGAAAAACCTTTCTCAACCAGCTATAGCAAGGAGTTTAGGGATTTCACCATCTACGGTCCGTAATATCATCAAAGGGTTCAGAGAATCTTTGAGTTTGAGTTTGAGTTTATTTGGAACATGCAAGCATACAACATGATACATCACAATTTCCAGTTTTTCTTTTCAACATGTTCGAAAAGGAGTAGGAAGAAGCAGAGCTTATTTAATCCTACCCCTTTTCTTTTACATAACAGTTGCTAAAACTTTTGTTCTCAATTTATTCACAATATACTCCATAAGTAGTCACAATAAAAATGAATA
>NC_084558.2:48920827-48985827 GCF_033978685.3 Nerophis lumbriciformis | reverse complement strand
TGCTGGGTGCGCAGCCCATCGGGAGGACGGAGACTCCGCCGGAGCGCATGCGGGGCGGACGCGGGGAGCTTCTACGGCGGCAGGCTGATGCCTGTCATCTTGATCCGCCGTGACGTTCTTTGACGCCCAGCATGTCTATTAGTCCGCTTCATTCATTCCTTCCAGAATCACCTCTGGATCCACTTGGATCGGACATCTCTTCTAAATCCACTTAAGTCACAACACATCCCACCCCTCCCACCACCACACCCCCCTCATACTTCAAAAAGTCATTCTGAATGAAGAAAGAATTGCAAATAAAGCCACTGGTGTCCAAAGTCCAAAGTCCAGTTCTTTGGTCATTTGTGGCCCAAAGTACATTTGGTTTAGTGGTCCAGTATCCAAATAACGTACCGTATTTTTCGGTAAATCCTTTCATTTTCTCAAAACTCGACAATGCGCCTTATAACCCGGCGCACCTAATGGACGGACTAATTCTGGTTGTGCTTACCCACCTCGAAGCAATTTTATTTGATACATGGTGTAATGACAAGTGTGACCAGTAGATGGCAGTCACACATAAGAGGTACGTGTCGACTGCAATATGACGCCAGTAAACTGCGATATAGTTCAATGAAGGACACTTGTTATGTGTGTTGTTAAAGTTAAAGTACCAATGGTGAAATTGACCTCTGCATTTGACCTATCCCCTTGTTCACCCCCTTGGAGGTGAGGGGAGCAGTGAGCAGCAGCGGCGGTCACGGCGGTCACGCCCGGGAATAATTTTTGGTGATTTAACCCCCAATTCCAACCCAGTGCGTTTTATAACCCGGTGCACCTAATGATTGTGGTATTGCTTACCACCCTCGAAGCAATTTTATTTGGTACATGGTGTAATGATAAGTGTGACCAGTTGATGGCAGTCACACATAAGAGGTACGTGTAGGCTGCAATATGATGCCAGTAAACTGCGATATTGTTCAATGAAGGACACTTGTTACGTGTGTTGTTAAAGTTAAAGTACCGATGGTGAAATTGATCTCTGCATTTGACCCATCCCCTTGTTCACAACCTTGGGAGGTGAGGGGAGTAGTGAGCAGCAGCGGTGGCTGCGCTTGGGAATCATTTTGGTGATTCAACCCCCAATTCCAACCCAGTCCAGTTTATAACCCGGTGCGCCTAATGATTCTGTTTGTGCTTACCACCCTCGAAGCAATTTTATTTGGTACATGGTGTAATGCCAAGTGTGACCAGTAGATGGCAGTCACACATAAGAGGTACGTGTAGACTGCAATATGACGCCTGTAAACTACGATATTGTTCAATGAAGGACACTTGTTATGTGTGTTGTTAAAGTTAAAGTACCAATCGTGAAATTGACCTCTGCATTCGACCTATCCCCTTACTCAACCCCTGGGAGGTGAGGGGAGCAGTGAGCAGCAGCGGTGGCCGCGCCCGGGAATAGTTTTTGTGATTTAACCACCAAATCCAAGCCAGTGCGCTTTATAACCCGGTGCACCTAATGATTGTGGTATTGCTTACCACCCTCGAAGCAATTTTATTTGGTACATGGTGTAATGGTGATTGTGACCAGTAGATAGCAGTCACACATAAGAGGTACGTGTAGACTGCAATATGATGCCGGTAAACTGCAATAGTCGACGGATCGGGACACTCCAAGATCATGGATTCTTAAGCTTTCGGATCTCAGGGCCAGGGGCCCACTCAAATATTCACACTGAATTATCGTATTTTCGGACTATAAGGACAAACGGTAGAAAATGGATGGATGGAAGGCGCACTTAATTTTCTCAAAACTCGACAGTGCGCCTTATAACCCCGTGCGCCTCATGTACGGACTAATTCTGGTTGCGCTTACCCACCCTCGAAGCAATTTTATTTGGTACATGGTGTAATGATAATTGTGACCAGTAGATGGCAGTCACACATACGAGGTACGTGTAGACTGCAATATGACGCCAGTAAACTGCGATATTGTTCAATGAAGGACACTTGTTATGTGTGTTGTTAAAGTTAAAGTACCAATGGTGAAATTGACCTCTGCATTTGACCTATCCCCTTGTTCACCCCCTGTGAGGTGAGGGGAGCAGTGAGCAACAGTGGCGGCCATGCCCGCACTGTGCTAATAAACTTGAAAAAACTAGTAATAATTTGCGGCTACTTCCTGTACGTAAAAATACGACAACAACACCCGGAGCACATTGATGCTAGCAAGCGACAATCTCTACACGGAATCGTCCCAATGTGGACAAAGTGGTTTGGCTAAGCTAGCGCCACGAAAACGCTCTGCCTTCAAAATAAAAGCTCCTATTGCAATCTAGGGACGTATAGTTGACAACTACATACATTTTTAAGTCGTTTTTGATACCTGTGGTGTTCAGTGCAAAATAAGTGGCACAAATACTTCGACATGACCCAGGAAGTCTGTTACAGAAAACAATGGGGAATATTTAGGCGGGGGCACACAGGGAAACAGAAAAAGTGAACAAAAACCCACAAAAAAAAGATGACATAAGAACTAACATATCCATATTTATACCATAAAATTCATCAGCAACCACTTTGCTCTTTGATGTAGTTTTTTCCTCATTTTGTTTTAGTTTTCTTTCGAAAGGCAACATCAAAAATAGCCCAAACAACACAACAGCCCTTTTGTAACCTATTACACAACTTCACAACGGACACAGAATTTGTAACACATCAACGGAATTGCTTGAATTCCCACTTCCAAGTCACGGCTTGTTGTTGCTAGGCAGAATTCACAACTGTGACAAACAGACCAAATAAGACTGATCATATAACTTGTATTTATTTATTTTCAATATAATACATTTGTTTGTATTGTTTTGTTTGAAGTATTATGTTTGTAGGTTATTTGATTGCGTGAATTATGAGGTAACAGACACCTTCATAACAATATGTAATATGTACAATATACACACTGCAAGTATATATATATAATGTAGTAAAAGACACCTTCATAACAATATGTAATATGTACAATATACACACTGCAAGTATATATATATAATGTAGTAACAGAAACCTTCATAACAATATGTAATATGTACAATATACACACTGCAAGTGTATATATATAATGTAGTAACAGACACCTTCATAACAATATGTAATATGTACAATATACACACTGCAAGTATATATATAATGTAGTAACAGACACCTTCATAACAATATGTAATATGTTTTATATACACCCTGCAAGTATATATATCATGTAGTAACAGACACTTTCAAAACAATATGTAATATGTACAATATAAACACTGCAAGTATATATATAATGTAGTAACAGACACCTTCATAACAACATGTAATATGCTTTATATACACACTGCAAGTACATATATAATGTAGTAACAGACACCTTCATAACAATATGTAATATGTACAATATACACACTGCAAGTATATATATAATGTAGTAACAGACACCTTCATAACAATATGTACAATATACACACTGCAAGTATATATATAATGTAGTAACAGACACCTTCATAATAATATGTAATATGTACAATATACACACTGCAAGTATATATATAATGTAATAACATACACCTTCATAACAATATGTAATATGTACAATATACACACTGCAAGTATATATATAATGTAGTAAAAGACACCTTCATAACAATATGTAATATGTACAATATACACACTGCAAGTATATATATAATGTAGTAACAGACACCTTCATAACAATATGTACAATATACACACTGCAAGTGTATATATATAATGTAGTAACAGACACCTTCATAATAATATGTAATATGTACAATATACACACTGCAAGTATATATATAATGTAATAACATACACCTTCATAACAATATGTAATATGTACAATATACACACTGCAAGTATATATATATAATGTAGTAACAGACACCTTCATAACAATATGTAAAATGTACAATATACACAATGCAAATATACATATATAATGTAGTAACAGACACCTTCATAACAATATGTAATATGTACAATATACACACTGCAAGTATATATATATATATATATATATATATATATATATATAATGTAGTAGCAGACACCTTCATAACAATATGTAATATGTACAATATACACACTGCAAGTATATATATAATGTAGTAACAGACACCTTCATAACAATATGTAATATGTACAATATACACAATGCAAATATACATATATAATGTAGTAACAGACACCTTCATAACAATATGTAATATGTACAATATACACACTGCAAGTATATATATATATATATATATATATATATATATATATATATATATAATGTAGTAACAGACACCTTCATAATAATATGTAATATGTACAATATACACACTGCAAGTATATATATAATGTAATAACATACACCTTCATAACAATATGTAATATGTACAATATACACACTGCAAGTATATATATATAATGTAGTAACAGACACCTTCATAACAATATGTAATATGTACAATATACACAATGCAAATATACATATATAATGTAGTAACAGACACCTTCATAACAATATGTAATATGTACAATACACACACTGCAAGTATATATATATATATATATATATATATATATATATATATAATGTAGTAACAGACACCTTCATAACAATATGTAATATGTACAATATACACACTGCAAGTATATATATAATGTAGTAACAGACACCTTCATAACAATATGTAATATGTACAATATACACAATGCAAATATACATATATAATGTAGTAACAGACACCTTCATAACAATATGTAATATGTACAATATACACACTGCAAGTATATATATATATATATATATATATATATATATATATATATATATATATAATGTAGTAACAGACACCTTCATAACAATATGTAATATGTACAATATACACAAAGCAAGTATTTATATAATGTAGTAACATACACCTTCATAACAATGTGTAATATGTACAATATACACACTGCAAGTATATATATATATAATGTAGTAATAGACACCTTCATAACAATATGTAATATGTTCAATATACACACTGCAAGTATATATATAATGTAGTAACAGACACCTTCATAACAATATGTAATATGTACAATATACACACTGCAAGTACATATATAATGTAGTAACAGACACCTTCAAAACAATATGTAATATGTACAATATACACACTGCATGTATATATATAATGTAGTAACAGACACCTTTATAACAATGTGTAATATGTACAATATACACAATGCAAGTATTTATATAATGTAGTAACATACACCTTCATAACAATGTGTAATATGTACAATATACACACTGCAAGTGTATATATAATGTAGTAACAGACACCTTCATAATATGTAATGTTTTATATACACACTGCAAGTATATTTATAATGTAGTAACAGACACCTTCATAACAATATGTAATATGTACAATATACACACTGCAAGTATATATATATAATGTAGTAACAGACACCTTCATAACAATATGTAATATGTACAATATACACACTGCAAGTATATATATAATGTAGTAACATACACCTTCATAATATGTAATATGTACAATATACAGACTGCAAATATACATATATAATGTAGTAACAGACACCTTCATAACAATATGTAATATGTACAATATACACACTGCAAGTATATATATATATATATATATATATATATATATATATATATATATATATATATATATATATATATATATATATATATATAATGTAGTAACAGACACCTTCATAACAATATGTAATATGTACAATATACACAATGCAAGTGTATATACTGTATAATGTAGTAACAGACACCTTCATAACAATATGTAATATGTAGCAATGCACTTGCGACTTCTGGCAACAAACGTGTGTCCCCTACTTCCGGTTTTGTACATCTGCTAGAAAGTGTGACTGAACTTGTACATTCGGCTTCTGTAGTTAATGACTGCAGCTTCTCCTGTTTGTGTACGTTAAACAGTGACCTCTTGTGGCCACTCCTTGCCATGCATGTGTATTTGCTGGCACTGGTCTCGAGATGAACCTTTTTACAGTATTTTTTTTTTTTTGGTTATTACTTTTACCAAAAATAAGAAGCTTTCATATTACATATGTCTATTTTAAATATTGAAAGCAACAACTCATGTCTAACCTTTTGAGACCTTAGTCGAGTTAGCCCTACATTAAACTTGCAGAAAGTCCCCAGGTGAGTTTATGGAAGGTCATTTTTAGAACATCACATATGCACAAAACACGGATGCCAAGGATGCTTCCGTCGCGTTCAACAGGAAGTTGCAGTTCAGCCTCTTCTGCTGGCAGGATTGAGTAGCTTAGCGCGTTATGACATAAGCCTGCCTTTGTTTCCCTAAATCTGAATTATGCACGGCTGAACTGAATCCGTTTCACACACACACACACACACACACACAAACACACACACACATGCATGCATGCATACAGTACATCATATGTGTGGATATGCATAGTTTTCATGCTTGATTGGAACACCTTGCATGGGCTTGGAGTCCTTTTTGGAGGAATATTTAACACCTGAGCTAAAATATGTGCTCAGTGGTACAGTGGAACCTCGATTGACGAACTTCTTAAACATGGTTTGGGAATCGAAAAGTCCGTATAGCACAGTAAATTTCTCCACAAGAAACATGAACGAAATGAGGCAAATTCTGAAGGAATTGCGTGTGAATGCTCCAATGCTGAAGTTGAACTGAAATGCTGACCGAATGTAGTATGAATGTAGAAATGGTTTGAATGTTGAAGAGTTTGAATTTCCAGGGAAACCGGAATTTGGTTTGGAACTTGGGAACGTGTTAGTTTGAATGTCCAGGATGAGTGGAATGTGTTGATGTCAGAATGGTTTGAATAGGTTGAAAAATGTGGGAATTATGCCACTTGAAAAAAATGTCCCATTCATTCCAAAGGGAACTTCCTGGAAATTTAGGAATTTTGGGAAAAGCGTGGATTTTCTGGAAAATGATTCGGAACTTGAATGTCCTGAATGAGCTGAATTGGTTGGTGTTGGAATTTGTTTAAATCGGGCGGAAAATGTTGACGTGGTAAATGGTATTAGGGAATTTTGGGAAAATCTGGATTTTTTTTTGAAAATGGTAAAAAACGTGAAAGGTCTGAAATGGTTGGTGTTGGAATTTTTCAAAATGGGTTGAGAAATGTTGACGTAGTAACATGTTGAATTGAGAAATGGTATTACAAAGTTCCTGGAATTTCGTTAAAACCGGGAATTTTTCCAGTTCGAAAAACAACTTAGTTTTTTGTCCTGATGTTTTGACGGTGGAACGGTTGAAGTGGGTTGAAAAATGTGGGAGGAGTAGTCACCAGAAAAAAGGGTGAAAATAGGGCTTTGGAAAACCAGGAATTCTTGAAAGTCCTGGAATTTTTTTTCAACTTGGAAAAAGGGTAGTTTTGAAGGTGGAATGGTTTGAAGCGGTTGTAAAATGTGGAAATGGTGGCAGCTTGAAAAATGGCCAATTCATTTTGAATGGGAAAAATATCCCGGAAAACCTGTAATTCTGGGAAATCTGGGAATTTTGAACGTTGAACTGAAATGCTGACAGAATGTAGTATGAATGTAAAAATAGTTTGAATGTTGGAATGGTTTGAATGTTGAAAAGCTGACGCCAAAATGAAATGCTAATGCAATGTAGTATGAATGTAGAAATGGTTTGACTGTTGAAGAGTTTGAATTTCCAGGAAAACCGGAATTTGGTTTGGAACTTGGGAACATGTTAGTTTGAATGTCCAGGATGAGTGGAATGTGTTGATGTCAGAATGGTTTGAATAGGTTGAAAAATGTGGGAATTATGCCACTTGAAAAAAATGTCCCATTCATTCCAAAGGGAACTTCCTGGAAATTTGGGAATTTTAGGCAAAGCGTGGATTTTCTGGAAAATGATTCGGAGCATGAATGTCCTGAATGAGCTGAATTGGTTGGTGTTGGAATTTGTTTAAATCGGGCGGAAAATGTTGACGTGGTAAATGATATTAGAGAATTTTGGGAAAATCTGGAATTTTTTTTGAAAATGGTAAAAAAACGTGAAAGGTCTGAAATGGTTGGTGTTGGAATTTTTCAAAATGGGTTGAGAAATGTTGACGTAGTAACATGTTGAATTGAGAAATGGTATTACAAAATTCCTGGAATTTCGCTAAAACCGGGAATTTTTCCAGTTCGAAAAACAACTTAGTTTTTTGTCATGATGTTTTGACGGTGGAACGGTTGAAGTGGGTTGAAAAATGTGGGAGGAGTAGTCACCAGAAAAAAGGGTGAAAATGGGGCTTTGGAAAACCAGGAATTCTTGAAAGTCCTGGAATTTTTTTTAACTTGGAAAAAGGGTAGTTTTGAAGGTGGAATGGTTTGAATCGGTGGAAATGGTGGCAGCTTGAAAAATGGCCAATTCATTTTGAATGGGAAAAATGTCCCCGAAAACCTGTAATTCTGGGAAATCTGGGAATTTTGAACGTTGAACTGAAATACTGACAGAATGTAGTATGAATGTAAAAATAGTTTGAATGTTGGAATGGTTTGAATGTTGAAAAGCTGACGCCAAACTGAAATGCTAATGCAATGTAGTATGAATGTAGAAATGGTTTGAATGTTGAAGAGTTTGAATTTCCAGGGAAACCGGAATTTGGTTTGGAACTTGGGAACGTGTTAGTTTGAATGTCCAGGATGAGTGGAATGTGCTGATGTCGGAATGGTTTGAATAGGTTGAAAAATGTGGGAATTATGCCACTTGAAAAAATGTTCCATTCATTCCAAAGGGAACTTCCTGGAAATTTGGGAATTTTAGGAAAAGCGTGGATTTTCTGGAAAATGATTCGGAGCATGAATGTCCTGAATGGGCTGAATTGGTTGGTGTTGGAATTTGTTTAAATCGGGCGGAAAATGTTGACGTGGTAAATGGTATTAGGGAATTTCGGGAAAATCGGGAATTTTTTTGAAAATTGTAAAAAACTTGAAAGGTCTGAAATGGTTGGTGTTGGAATTTTTCAAAATCGGTTGAGAAATGTTGACGTAGTAACATGTTGAATTGAGAAATGGTAGTACAAAATTCCTGAAATTTCGCTAAAACCGGGAATTTTTCCAGTTCGAAAAACAACTTAGTTTTTTGTCCTGATGTTTTGGCGGTGGAACGGTTGAAGTGGGTTGAAAAATGTGGGAGGAGTAGTCACCAGAAAAAAGGGTGAAAATAGGGCTTTGGAAAACCAGGAATTCTTGAAAGTCCTGGAATTTTTTTCAACTTGGAAAAGGGATAGTTTTGAAGATGGAATGGTTTGAATCGGTTGTAAAATGTGGAAATGGTGGCAGCTTAAAAAATGGCCAATTCATTTTGAATGGGAAAAATGTCCCGGAAAACCTGTAATTCTGGGAAATCTGGGAATTTTGAACGTTGAACTGAAATGCTGACAGAATGTAGTATGAATGTAAAAATAGTTTGAATGTTGGAATGGTTTGAATGTTGAAAAGCTGACGCCAAACTGAAATGCTAATGCAATGTAGTATGAATGTAGAAATGGTTTGAATGTTGAAGAGTTTGAATTTCCAGGGAAACCGGAATTTGGTTTGGAACTTGGGAACATGTTAGTTTGAATGTCCAGGATGAGTGGAATGTGTTGATGTCGGAATGGTTTGAATAGGTTGAAAAATGTGGGAATTATGCCACTTGAAAAAATGTTCCATTCATTCCAAAGGGAACTTCCTGGAAATTTGGGAATTTTAGAAAAAGCGTGGATTTTCTGGAAAATGATTCGGAACTTGAATGTCCTGAATGAGCTGAATTGGTTGGTGTTGGAATTTGTTTAAATCGGGCGGAAAATGTTGACGTGGTAAATGGTATTAGGGAATTTCGGGAATTTTTTTGAAAATGGTAAAAAACTTGAAAGGTCTGAAATGGTTGGTGTTGGAATTTTTCAAATCGGTTGAGAAATGTTGACGAAGTAACATGTTGAATTGAGAAATGGTATTACAAAATTCCTGGAATTTCGCTAAAACCGGGAATTTTTCCAGTTTGAAAAACAACTTAGTTTTTTGTCCTGATGTTTTGACGGTGGAACGGTTGAAGTGGGTTGAAAAATGTGGGAGGAGTAGTCGCCAGAAAAAAGGGTGAAAATGGGGCTTTGGAAAACCAGGAATTCTTGAAAGTCCTGGAATTTTTTTTCAACTTGGAAAAAGGGTAGTTTTGAAGGTGGAATGGTTTGAATCGGCTGTAAAATGTGGAAATGGTGGCAGCTTGAAAAATGGCCAATTCATTTTGAATGGGAAAAATATCCCGGAAAACCTGTAATTCTGGGAAATCTGGGAATTTTGAACGTTGAACTGAAATGCTGACAGAATGTAGTATGGATGTAAAAATAGTTTGAATGTTGGAATGGTTTGAATGTTGAAAAGCTGAAACCAAACTGAAATGCTAATGCAATGTAGTAGGAATGTAGAAATGGTTTGAATGTTGAAGAGTTTGAATTTCCAGGGAAACCGGAATTTGGTTTGGAACTTGGGAACGTGTTAGTTTGAATGTCCAGGATGAGTGGAATGTGTTGATGTCAGAATGGTTTGAATAGGTTGAAAAATGTGGGAATTATGCCACTTGAAAAAAATGTCCCATTCATTCCAAAGGGAACTTCCTGGAAATTTGGGAATTTTAGGAAAAGCGTGGATTTTCTGGAAAATGATTCGGAGCATGAATGTCCTGAATGAGCTGAATTGGTTGGTGTTGGAATTTGTTTAAATCGGGCGGAAAATGTTGACGTGGTAAATGATATTAGAGAATTTTGGGAAAATCTGGAATTTTTTTTGAAAATGGTAAAAAACGTGAAAGGTCTGAAATGGTTGGTGTTGGAATTTTTCAAAATGGGTTGAAAAATGTTGACGTAGTAACATGTTGAATTGAGAAATGGTATTACAAAGTTCCTGGAATTTCGTTAAAACCGGGAATTTTTCCAGTTCGAAAAACAACTTAGTTTTTTGTCCTGATGTTTTGACGGTGGAACGGTTGAAGTGGGTTGAAAAATGTGGGAGGAGTAGTCACCAGAAAAAAGGGTGAAAATAGGGCTTTGGAAAACCAGGAATTCTTGAAAATCCTGGAATTTTTTTTCAACTTGGAAAAAGGGTAGTTTTGAAGGTGGAATGGTTTGAAGCGGTTGTAAAATGTGGAAATGGTGGCAGCTTGAAAAATGGCCAATTCATTTTGAATGGGAAAAATGTCCTGGAAAACCTGTAATTCTGGGAAATCTGGGAATTTTGAACGTTGAACTGAAATGCTGACAGAATGTAGTATGAATGTAAAAATAGTTTGAATGTTGGAATGGTTTGAATGTTGAAAAGCTGACACCAAACTGAAATGCTAATGCAATGTAGTATGAATGTAGAAATGGTTTGAATGTTGAAGAGTTTGAATTTCCAGGGAAACCGGAATTTGGTTTGGAACTTGGGAAAGTGTTAGTTTGAATGTCCAGGATGAGTGGAATGTGTTGATGTCGGAATGGTTTGAATAGGTTGAAAAATGTGGGAATTATGCCACTTGAAAAAATGTTCCATTCATTCCAAAGGGAACTTCCTGGAAATTTGGGAATTTTAGGAAAAGCATGGATTTTCTGGAAAATGATTCGGAGCATGAATGTCCTGAATGAGCTGAATTGGTTGGTGTTGGAATTTGTTTAAATCGGGCAGAAAATGTTGACGTGGTAAATGGTAATAGGGAATTTCAGGAAAATAGGGATTTTTTTTTGAAAATGGTAAAAAAAAACTTGAAAGGTCTGAAATGGTTGGTGTTGGAATTTTTCAAAATCGGTTGAGAAATGTTGACGTAGTAACATGTTGAATTGAGAAATGGTATTACAAAATTCCTGGAATTTTGCTAAAACCGGGAATTTTTCCAGTTCGAAAAACAACTTAGTTTTTGTCCTGATGTTTTGACGGTGGAACGGTTGAAGTGGGTAGAAAAATGTGGGAAGAGTAGTCACCAGAAAAAAGGGTGAAAATAGGGCTTTGGAAAACCAGGAATTCTTGAAAGTCCTGGAATTTTTTTTAACTTGGAAAAAGGGTAGTTTTGAAGGTGGAATGGTTTGAATCGGTTGTAAAATGTGGAAATGGTGGCAGCTTGAAAAATGGCCAATTCATTTTGAATGGGAAAAATATCCCGGAAAACCTGTAATTCTGGGAAATCTGGGAATTTTGAACGTTGAACTGAAATGCTGACAGAATGTAGTATGAATGTAAAAATAGTTTGAATGTTGGAATGGTTTGAATGTTGAAAAGCTGACGCCAAACTGAAATGCTAATGCAATGTAGTATGAATGTAGAAATGGTTTGAATGTTGAAGAGTTTGAATTTCCAGGGAAACCGGAATTTGGTTTGGAACTTGGGAACGTGTTAGTTTGAATGTCCAGGATGAGTGGAATGTGTTGATGTCAGAATGGTTTGAATAGGTTGAAAAATGTGGGAATTATGCCACTTGAAAAAAATGTCCCATTCATTCCAAAGGGAACTTCCTGGAAATTTGGGAATTTTAGGAAAAGCGTGGATTTTCTGGAAAATGATTCGGAGCATGAATGTCCTGAATGAGCTGAATTGGTTGGTGTTGGAATTTGTTTAAATCGGGCGGAAAATGTTGACGTGGTAAATGGTATTAGGGAATTTTGGGAAAATCTGGATTTTTTTTTTTAAATGGTAAAAAACGTGAAAGGTCTGAAATGGTTGGTGTTGGAATTTTTCAAAATGGGTTGAGAAATGTTGACGTAGTAACATGTTGAATTGAGAAATGGTATTACAAAGTTCCTGGAATTTCGTTAAAACCGGGAATTTTTCCAGTTCGAAAAACAACTTAGTTTTTTGTCCTGATGTTTTGACGGTGGAACGGTTGAAGTGGGTTGAAAAATGTGGGAGGAGTAGTCACCAGAAAAAAGGGTGAAAATGGGGCTTTGGAAAACCAGGAATTCTTGAAAGTCCTGGAATTTTTTTTAACTTGGAAAAAGGGTAGTTTTGAAGGTGGAATGGTTTGAATCGGTGGAAATGGTGGCAGCTTGAAAAATGGCCAATTCATTTTGAATGGGGAAAAATGTCCCGGAAAACCTGTAATTCTGGGAAATCTGGGAATTTTGAACGTTGAACTGAAATGCTGACAGAATGTAGTATGAATGTAAAAATAGTTTGAATGTTAGAATGGTTTGAATGTTGAAAAGCTGAAACCAAACTGAAATGCTAATGCAATGTAGTAGGAATGTAGAAATGGCTTGAATGTTGAAGTGTTTGAATTTCCAGGGAAACGGGAATTTGGTTTGGAACTTGGGAAAGTGTTAGTTTGAATGTCCAGGATGAGTGGAATGTGTTGATGTCGGAATGGTTTGAATAGGTTGAAAAATGTGGGAATTATGCCACTTGAAAAAAATGTCCCATTCATTCCAAAGGGAACTTCCTGGAAATTTGGGAATTTTAGGAAAAGCGTGGATTTTCTGGAAAATGATTCGGAGCATGAATGTCCTGAATGAGCTGAATTGGTTGGTGTTGGAATTTGTTTAAATCGGGCGGAAAATGTTGACGTGGTAAATGGTATTAGGGAATTTTGGGAAAATCTGGAATTTTTTTTGAAAATGGTAAAAAACGTGAAAGGTCTGAAATGGTTGGTGTTGGAATTTTTCAAAATGGGTTGAGAAATGTTGACGTAGTAACATGTTGAATTGAGAAATGGTATTACAAAATTCCTGGAATTTCGCTAAAACCGGGAATTTTTCCAGTTCGAAAAACAACTTAGTTTTTTGTCATGATGTTTTGACGGTGGAACGGTTGAAGTGGGTTGAAAAATGTGGGAGGAGTAGTCACCAGAAAAAAGGGTGAAAATGGGGCTTTGGAAAACCAGGAATTCTTGAAAGTCCTGGAATTTTTTTTAACTTGGAAAAAGGGTAGTTTTGAAGGTGGAATGGTTTGAATCGGTTGTAAAATGTGGAAATGGTGGCAGCTTGAAAAATGGCCAATTAATTTTAAATGGGAAAAATGTCCCGGAAAACCTGTAATTCTGGGAAATCTGGGAATTTTGAACGTTGAACTGAAATGCTGACAGAATGTAGTATGAATGTAAAAATAGCTTGAATGTTGGAATGGTTTGAATGTTGAAAAGCTGACACCAAACTGAAATGCTAATGAAATGTAGTATGAATGTAGAAATGGTTTGAATGTTGAAGAGTTTGAATTTCCAGGGAAACGGGAATTTGGTTTGGAACTTGGGAAATTATTAGTTTAAATGTCCAGGATGAGTGGAATGTGTTGATGTTGGAATGGTTTGAATAGGTTGAAAAATGTGGTAATTGTGCAACTTGGAAAAATGTCTCATTTATTTCAATGGAAACTTCCTGGAAATTTGGGAATTTTGGGAAAAGCGGGATTTTTTGGAAAATGATTAGGAGCATAAATGTCCTGAATGAGCTGAATTGGTTGGTGTTGGAATTTGTTTAAATCGGTCAAGAAATGTTGAATAAGTAACAGTTTTTAATTGAGAAATTCCTGGAATCTCGGGAAAACCGACAATTTTTCTAGTTCCTTAACCATCTTGGTTTTTGTCCTGAATATGAGGAGTCTTTTGACGGTGGAACGGTTGAAAAATGTGAAAGGAATAGTCGAAGGGTGGAAATAGGTTACCAAAAAACGGGAATTCCTGGAAATTTGTTGAATGTGGAAAAATGGTAGTTTGAATGTCCAGGATGATGGAATGGTTTGAATGGGTTGAAGAATGTGGGAATTGTGGAAGTTTGAAAAATGGCCAATTCATTTTGAATGCAGGAAATGCAAGAAAAAATTAATTATAAGAAATGTGGGAATTTATTTTAGAATTGTTGAAGTAGAGCATACAATTCCTGAACAGGCTGAATATTTTGAAGTTGGTACAGTTTCAATCAGATGAAAAATGTGGGAATTGTGGAACTTTGAAGAATGTCCCATTGATTTCAATGGGAATTTCGGGAAAAGCGGGAATTTTTTTGAAAATTGTAAAAACTTCAATGGTCTGAATAAGGTCAAATGATCGGTGTTGGAATTTTTCTAATCAGTCGAAAAATGTTAAAGTAGTAATATGTTGAATTGAGAAATAGTATTACGGAATTCCTGGAATTTCAGGAAAAACGGGAATTTTTGTCCCAATTAAGAGGAATGTTTTGACGGTGGAACAGTTGAAGTGGGTTTAAAAATGTGGGATGAGTAGTCACCAGAAAAAAGGGTGAAAATAGGGCTTTGGAAAATCAGGAATTCTGGAAAATCCTGGAATTTTTTGGAACTTGGAAAAAAGGTAGTTTTGAAGGTGGAATGGTTTGAATCGGTTGTAAAATGTGGAAATGGTGCAAGCTTGAAAAATGGCCAATTCATTTTGAATGGGAAAAATGTCCCGGAAAACCTGGAAATCTGGGAATTTTGAACATTGAACTGAAATGCTGATAGAATGTAGTATGAATGTTGGAATGGTTTGAATGTTGAAAAGCTGACGCGGAACTGAAATGCTCATGCAATGTAGTATGAATGTAGAAATGGTTTGAATGTTGAAGAGTTTGAATTTCCAGGGAAACCGGAATTTGGTTTGGAACTTGGGAAAGTGTTAGTTTGAATGTCCAGGATGAAATGGAATGTGTTGATGTCGGAATGGTTCGAATAGGTTGAAAAATGTGGGAATTGTGCAACTTGGAAAAATGTCTCATTTATTTTAATTGGAACTTCCTGGAAAATTGGGGAAAAGCGGGATTTTTTTGAAAATGATTAGGAGCTTGAATGTCCTGAATGAGCTGAATTGGTTGAGGTTGGAATTTATTTAAATCGGGCGAAAAATGTTGAAGTAGTAAATGGTATTAGGGAATTTCGGGAAAATCTGGAATTTTTTTGAAAATGGTAAAAAACTTTAAAGATCTGAAATGGTTGGTGTTGGAATTTTTCAAATCGTTGACGTAGTAACATGTTGAATTGAGAAACGGTATAACGGAATTCCTGGAATTTCGGGAAAACCGGGAATTTTTCCAGTTCAAAAAACAACTTTGTTTTTTTTCCTAATTAAGAGGAATGTTTTAATGGTGGAATGGTTGAAATGTGTTGAAAAATGTGGAAGAAGTAGTCACCAGGAAAAAGGGTGGACATAGAGCTTTGGAAAACAGGAATTCTGGAAAATCCGGGAATTTTTTTTTTAACTTGGAAAAAGGGTAGTTTGAATGTCTAGGATGGTGGAATGTGTTGAAAGTGGAATTGTTTGAATCAGTTGAAAATGTGGAAATGGTGGAAATTTGAAAAATGGCCAATTCATTTTGAATGAGAAAAATGTCCCGGAAAACCTGGAATTCTGGGAAATCTGGGAATTTTTGGAACTTGTCCAGGGAAAGCCCGCCAAAATCTGGAGAAGGAGGAGAGAGAGAAGGAGAAGGAGAAGGAGGAGAAGAAGAAGAAGAAAAAATGGATACATTTTGGTGTAGGAAAAAGGTCCCGGAAAATCTGGAATTCTGGGAAATATGGGAATTTTTGGAACTTGTCCAGGGAAAGCCCGCCAAAATCTGGAGGAGAAAGAGAAAGGGAAAGGAAAAGGAGAAGGAGAAGGAGGAGAAGAAGAAGAAGAAGAAGAAATAGATTAATTTTGGTGTAGGAAAAATGTCCCGGAAAACCTGGAATTCTGGGAAATCACAGATGCTGGCTTTTCAACTTTGCGCCTATAACAGTCCGGATGGTTCTTTTCCTCTTTGTTCCAGAGGACACGACGTCCACAGTTTCCAAAAACAATTTGAAATGTGGACTCGTCAGACCACAGAACACTTTTCCACTTTGCATCAGTCCATCTTAGATGAGCTCAGGCCCAGCAAAGCCGGCGGCGTTTCTGGGTGTTGTTGATAAATGGCTTTCGCCTTACATAGTAGAGTTTTCACTTGCACTTACAGATGTAGCGACCAACTGTAGTTACTGACAGTGGTTTTCTGAAGTGTTCCTGAGCCCATGTGGTGATATCCTTTACACACTGATGTTGCTTTTTGATGCAGTACCGCCTGAGGGCTCAAAGGTCCGTAATATCATGGCTTACATGCAGTGATTTCTCCAGATTCTCTGAACCTTTTGATGATATTACGTAGCGTAGATGGTGAAGTCCCTAAATTCCTTGCAATAGCTGGTTGAGAAATGTTGCTCCTAAACAATTTGCTCAGGCATTTGTTGACAAAGTGGTGACCCTCGCCCCATCCTTGTTTGTGAATGACTGAGCATTTCATGGAAGCTGCTTTTATACCCAATCATGGCACCCACCTGTTCCCAATTAGCCTGTTCACCTGTGGGATGTTCCAAATAAGTGTTTGATGAGCATTCCTCAACTTTCTCAGTCTTTTTTGCCACTTGTGCCAGCTTTTTTTGAAACATGTTGCAGGCATCAAATTCCAAATGAGCTAATTTTTTCAAAAAATAAAGTTTTCCAGTTCAAACATTAAATATCTTGTCTTTGCAGTATATTCAATTGAATATAAGTTGAAAAGTATTTGCAAATCATTGTATTCTGTTTGGCTTTGGGTTTTGTACACAAAGACCTTGGGCTCCATCTAAAAGTTTGTAAATCGAAAAAGTTTGCAAATAGAGGGTTTTGTAAGTCGAGGTTCCGCTGTATCTAAAATGCTACAGTTACAAAATGCACTTTTAAAAATGATTAAGGCTGCTAAAAAGTCTGATTATCTGTTTCCAAACATAATAGATAAACAGACTAAAAGGGAACATACTGCCACCTATGGTAGTGGAGGTGAAAGTACTTAGGCCAGTTTATTCTGTGTACAGTCATACAGGGACAATGCCATGGAACTTCAATTCATGAGTTATGTTTAGTGCATTGAAATAAAGAATTGAATGGGAGGACATTGCATTTTTCAGCCACAAGATGGCAACGAGACATTTCTTCTTCAATGCAAGCCACATTGAAGTCTGCAGTCCTCATGCACTTTCTGACCTAAAATCTGCCAAACTCCACACTAATGCTTTTGTGAGGACGATCATTTGTAGTTTTTTTTTGTGTGGACTAAAAACACTTCATCAACGTGTACATTTACTACACCGCTAAAGGATAAGGAAAGGATAGACTGTGGTTGTCAAAAAAATAAGGTAAAAACACATGACAACAAGAGGGAAACATTAAAGAAGACAAAAGGACATAAAACACATAATGCACGCAAAGCAGACCCAACAAAGCAACCAAGAGAGCCGACTCCATCCTAGGCTGCCCACTAGCTCTCGGCCAGTGTCCGGTCCGCTCAGAGCACCAAAAAGCAAGTGCAGAAAGTGCCACCCCGCGCTGCGCAGTCCCGAAGGGGCCCAAACCAAAAGGCAAAAAACACATGAAAACAAAAAGGACACACAAGAGTGCAGAGCTCCTGCAACCAGCAGCCACGACAACGGTGCTATCTTGTTTTAATGAACTGCTGAGCCCTTTAACGACAATTGTATCATAAATGATATGTATGTTTTTGAGCCCTCTACATCACCAGTGTCATTTCTTTTTTCCTTGAAAGCCTGACGTATCTGATCAGATGCATGCATTAAACATATAGTCCACATGAGGGCAGTAACTGACTAATTAGAGGGCTGTCCACAAGATTGCCACAAAGAGAGACATCTGATTTTTGAGGGGAAACTTTTACACATTTTTAAAGGGATAAGGCAAGAATTGTTTTTTTTTACTGACACATCAGTATGAACAGTTAGTTGGTTGGTGTAATGTGAAACCACTTAATATTTTATAGTAAAACCGTGTTTAAAAAATGTGTGTATCAAATTTGAAACAGCAGGTATATAAGGTCATTTAACCCTACATTAGTCAATTGGTATTTTATTGCATTTCATGCATTAAAAATACCATCAAGCAACATACATCTTTAGATTTTATAGTAAAACCGTGTTTAAAAATGTGTGTATCAAATTTGAAACAGCAGGTATATAAGGTAATTTAACTCTGCATTAGTCAATCGGTATTTTATTGCATTTCATGCATTATAAATACCATCCAGCAACATACATCATTAGATTTTTCTATATAATGTTTACATTCCCACATTTTGCTGTCTTATTTGTGGTGACCACCCAGTGTGTTGCCATCATAAATGATAGCTTTCTGATTTTTATGACAGGAAAAAAAACACATGAAAAAAATACACAAAGATGTTGACTTTTTTTTTTGAATGGCAAATAAATACAACATTGAATATGCTTTAAAAATGATAAAGGATGTGAATTAAAGTGCAGCTGGGGGAAGATGATGAATAATGTTGGGTGTTTTTTATGTTTGGAAATAACATGATATTTTGCATTATGTTTTGGTTGTTACAAATATGATACACATTGAAATCAGTATTAACAGTTAATTGGTTGATGTAATGTGAAACTACTTAATATTTCATAGTAAAACCGTGTTTAAAAAATGTGTGCATCAAATTTGAAACAGCAGGTATATAAGGTCATTTAACTCTACATTAGTCAATTGGTATTTTATTGCGCTTCATGCATTATAAATACCATCAAGCAACATACATCTTTAGATTTTTCTATATAACGTTTACATTCCGCAAAATGGTATACCCATTTTGCTGTCTTATTTGTGGTGACCACCCAGTGTGTTGCCATCATAAATGATAGCTTTCTGATTTTTATGAAAGGAAAAAAAAAACACATGAAAACAAAAGGACACACAAGAGTGCAGAGCTCCTGCAACCAGCAGCCACGACAACGGTGCCATCTTGTTTTAATGAAATGCTGAGCCCTTTAACGACAATTGTATCATAAATGATACGTATGTTTTTGAGCCCTCTACATCACCAGTGTAATGTATTTTTGCATGGAAAGCCTGACGTATCTGAGCAGATGCATGCATTAAACATATAGTCCACATGAGGGCAGTAACTGACTAATTAGAGGGCTGTCCACAAGATTGCCACAAAGATTTTCGAAGGGAAACTTTTACACATTTTTAAAGGGATAAGGCAAGAATTTTTTATTTTTTTTACTGACACATCAGTATGAACAGTTAGTTGGTTGGTGTAATGTGAAACTACTTAATATTTTATAGTAAAACCGTGTTTAAAAAATGCGTGTATCAAATTTGAAACAGCAGGTATATAAGGTCATTTAACTCTACATTAGTCAATTGGTATTTTATTGCATTTCATGCATTAAAAATACCATCAAGCAACATACAACTTTAGATTTTATAGTAAAACCGTGTTTAAAAATGTGTGTATCAAATTTGAAACAGCAGGTATATAAGGTAATTTAACTCTAGATTAGTCAATTGGTATTTTATTGCATTTCATGCATTATAAATACCATTAAGCAACATACATCTTTAGATTTTTCTATATAATGTTTACATTCCACCATTTTGCTCTTATTTGTGAGGACCACCCAGTGTGTTGCCATCATAAATGATAACTTTCTGATTTCTATGAGAGGAAAAAAAACACATGAAAAAAATACATAAAGATGTTGACTTTTTTTTTTTTTTGAATGGCAAATAAATACAACATTGAAGATGCTTTAAAAATGATAAAGGATGTGAATTCAAGTGATCTGGAGCAACTGGGGGAAGATGATGAATAATGTTGGGTGTTTTTTATGTTTGGAAATAACATGATATTTTGCATTATGTTTTGGTTGTTACAAATATGATACAAATTGAAATCAGTATTAACAGTTAATTGGTTGATGTAATGTGAAACTACTTAATATTTTATAGTAAAACCGTGTTTAAAAAATGTGTGTATCAAATTTGAAACAGCAGGCATATAAGGTAATTTAACTCTACATCAGTCAATCTGTATTTTATTGCATTTCATGCATTATAAATACCATCAAGCAACATACATCTTTAGATTTTTCTATATAACGTTTACATTCCACAAAATGGTATACCCATTTTGCTGTCTTATTTGTGGTGACCATCCAGTGTGATGCAATCATAAAAAAAACATGAAAACAAAAGGACACACAAGAGTGCAGAGCTCCTGCAACCAGCAGCCACGACAACGGTGCCATCTTGTTTTAATGAAATGCTGAGCCCTTTAACGACAATTGTATCATAAATGATACGTATGTTTTTGAGCCCTCTACATCACCAGTCTCAATACTTTTTTCCTGGAAAGCCTGACGTATCTGATCAGATGCATGCATTCAACGTATAGTCCACACGAGGGCAGTAACTGACTAATTAGAGGGCTGTCCACAAGATTGCCACAAAGAGAGACATCTGATTTTCGAGGAGAAACTTTTACACATTTTTAAAAGGGATAAGGCAATAATTTTTTTTTTTCTTACTGACACATCAGTATGAACAGTTAGTTGGTTGGTGTAATGTGAAACTACTTAATATTTTATAGTAAAACCGTGTTTAAAAAATGTGTGTATCAAATTTGAAATAGCAGGTATATAAGGTAATTTAAATCTACATTAGTCAATTGGTATTGTATTGCATTTCATGCATTATAAATATCATCAAGCAACATACATCTTTAGATTTTACAGTAAAACCATGTTTAAAAATGTGTGTATCAAATTTGAAACAGCAGGTATATAAGGTAATTTATCTCTAGATTAGTCAATTGGTATCTTATTGCATTTCATGCATTTTAAATACCATCAAGCAACATACATCTTTAGATTTTTCTATATAATGTTTACATTCCCCAATTTTGCTGTCTTATTTGTGGTGACCACACAGTGTGTTGCCATCATAAATGATAGCTTTCTGATTTTTATGACAGGAAAAAAAACACATGAAAAAAATACATAAAGATGTTGACTTTTTTTTTGAATGGCAAATAAATACAACGTTGAATATGCTTTAAAAATGATAAAGGATGTGAATTAAAGTGCAGCTGGGGGAAGATGATGAATAATGTTGGGTGTTTTTTATGTTTGGAAATAACATGATATTTTGCATTATGTTTTGGTTGTTACAAATATGATACACATTGAAATCAGTATTAACAGTTAATTGGTTGATGTAATGTGAAACTACTTAATATTTTATAGTAAAACCGTGTTTAAAAATGTGTGTATCAAATTTGAAACAGCAGGTATATAAGGTAATTTAACTCTACATTAGTCAATTGGTATTTCATTGCATTTCATGCATTATAAATACCATCAAGCAACATACATCTTTAGATTTTTCTATATAACGTTTACATTCCGCAAAATGGTATACCCATTTTGCTGTCTTATTTGTGGTGACCACCCAGTGTGTTGCCATCATAAATGATAGCTTTCTGATTTTTATGAGAGGAAAAAAAAAAACACATGAAAACAAAAGGACACACAAGAGCGCATAGCTCCTGCAACCAGCAGCCACGACAACGGTGCCATCTTGTTTTAATGAAATGCTGAGCCCTTTAACGACAATTGTATCATAAATGATACGTATGTTTTTGAGCCCTCTACATCACCAGTGTAATGTATTTTTGCATGGAAAGCCTGACGTATCTGATCAGATGCATGCATTAAACATATAGTCCACATGAGGGCAGTAACTGACTAATTAGAGGGCCGTCCACAAGATTGCCACAAAGATTTTCGAAGGGAAACTTTTACACATTTTTAAAGGGATAAGGCAAGAATTTTTTATTTTTTTTACTGACACATCAGTAAGAACAGTTAGTTGGTTGGTGTAATGTGAAACTACTTAATATTTTATAGAAAAACCGTGTTTAAAAAATGTGTGTATCAAATTTGAAACAGCAGGTATATAAGGTAATTTAACTCTACATGAGTCAATTGGTATTTTATTGCATTTCATGCATTATAAATACCATCAAGCAACATACATCTTTAGATTTTATAGTAAAACCGTGTTTAAAAATGTGTGTATCAAATTTGAAACAGCAGGTATATAAGGTAATTTAACTCTGCATTAGTCAATTGGTATTTTATTGCATTTCATGAATTATAAATACCATCAAGCAACATACATCTTTAGATTTTTTCTATATAATGTTTACATTCCACCATTTTGCTCTTATTTGTGGTGACCACCCAGTGTGTTGCCATCATAAATGATAACTTTCTGATTTTTATGAGAGGAAAAAAAACACATGAAAAAAATATATAAAGATGTTGACTTTTTTTTTTTTTTTTTTTTTTGAATGGCAAATAAATACAACATTGAAGATGCTTTAAAAATGATAAAGGATGTGAATTCAAGTGATCTGGAGCAGCTGGAGGAAGATGATGAATAATGTTGGGTGTTTTTTATGTTTGGAAATAACATGATATTTTGCATTATGTTTTGGTTGTTACAAATATGATACAAATTGAAATCAGTATTAACAGTTAACTGGTTGATGTAATGTGAAACTACTTAATATTTTATAGTAAAACCGTGTTTAAAAAATGTGTGTATCAAATTTGAAACAGCAGGTATATAAGGTCATTTAACTCTAACATTAGTCAATTGGTATTTTATTGCGCTTCATGCATTATAAATACCATCAAGCAACATACATCTTTAGATTTTTCTATATAACGTTTACATTCCGCAAAATGGTATACCCATTTTGCTGTCTTATTTGTGGTGACCATCCAGTGTGATGCAATCATAAAAAAAACATGAAAACAAAAGGACACACAAGAGTGCAGAGCTCCTGCAACCAGCAGCCACGACAACGGTGCCATCTTGTTTTAATGAAATGCTGAGCCCTTTAACGACAATTGTATCATAAATGATACGTACGTTTTTGAGCCCTCTACATCACCAGTGTCAATACTTTTTTCCTGGAAAGCCTGACGTATCTGATCAGATGCATGCATTCAACGTATAGTCCACACGAGGGCAGTAACTGACTAATTAGAGGGCTGTCCACAAGATTGCCACAAAGAGAGACATCTGATTTTCGAGGAGAAACTTTTACACATTTTTAAAGGGATAAGGCAAGAATTGTTTTTTTTTTACTGACACATCAGTATAAACAGTTAGTTGGTTGGTGTAATGTGAAACTACTTAAATTTTTTTAGTAAAACCGTGTTTGTGTGTGTATCAAATTTGAAACAGCAGGTATATAAGGTCATTTAACTCTACATTAGTCAATTGGTATTTTATTGCATTTCATGCATTAAAAATACCATCAAGCAACATACATCTTTAGATTTTATAGTAAAATCGTGTTTAAAAATGTGTGTATCAAATTTGAAACAGCAGGTATATAAGGTAATTTAACTCTGCATTAGTCAATCGGTATTTTATTGCATTTCATGCATTATAAATACCCCCCAGCAACATACATCTTTAGATTTTTCTATATAATGTTTACATTAACCCATTTTGCTGTCTTATTTGTGAGGACCACCCAGTGTGTTGCCATCATAAATGATAGCTTTCTGATTTTTATGAGAGAGAGAAAAAAAAACACATGAAAAAAATACATAAAGATGTTTTTTCTATTGGCCCTGTGGGCGTATGATAATATTTGACGGAAATTTCAAGCTTGACACACACACACACACACACACACACACACACACACACACACACACACACACACACACACACACACACACACACACACACACACACACACACACACACACACACACACACGTTTCCTTGCTACCAGCGGTGTGGATTACACTTGAATGCTCTGACCTTTGCAGGCCACCACGCTGGCTGACAAGTGTCCACTGGGAGTGAGGTCCTTGAATGCAACATTACCAATGACGCTTTGTCACCATGAGATGAGAAATCTTACCGAGTATTTCCTCAATGAGCGGACGAAACCCGCGCGAGTCTTCCATTTGTGCACCTTGTGACACCTGACCCGAGCCGCTTCACGGTGCTGGTCGGGTTTCGCCGTTCCAGCGTCACGCGGGGAAGCCTTGAAATCGGTTTGGTGCGGGTGTTGTCCAGGTGCATGTTGTGTAATTGGTTCCTGCATGGAACAAAGATGGCAAAAGTCAATGTCCAAAGAATGTGTGGCTGATTAGAATTATTCCTATGATTTGAATGTATTAAAATCTGAGGCTAGGTCACACATTCGGTCAGCAACCCGCGGCTCTAGAGCCACATGCCCTGGTGGCTCCATGGAGCTTTTTTGAAAATGTATGGAAATGGCAAAAAAAAAGGGGCTAAAAAAAATGTTTTTTGTTGTAATAAGGTTTGTGTAGGAGGACAAACACGACAGAAACCTTCCTAATTGTTCAATATGTTTGTGTTTATGCTTCACTGATGAGAGTATTTGGCGAGCGCCGTTTTGTCCTACTAATTTCAGCGGCCCGTGAACTCACCGTTGTGTGGACTGTGAGTCAGCCGTTTGTTTACACGCACGACTTTCTCCGACGCTGCCACAGAAAGACGTGTTTTATGCCGCTCCTTCTTTGTCTCATTTTGTCCACCAAACGTTTTATGCTGTGCGTGAATACGCAAAGGTGAGCTTTGTTGATGTCATTGTAAAAATGTGTAGAATAAATATTATATATAAACATTTCTGTCAACGAAGAAATGCGTCAGCCTGCGACACAGTCATTTTGATAGTAGGCTAATATAGCCACTTACATCATGTGTGGCCATCATTATAACACTTATATAAGACTTTTAAAGTAATTTTGATAGTAGGCTAATATAACTAATATAGACACATCATGTGTTGACTTCATTATTACACTTATATAAGACTTTTAAAGTCATTTTGAAAGTAGGCTAATATAGACACTTACATCATGTGTTGCCTTCATTATAACCCTTATATAAGACTTTTAAAGTCATTTCGATAGTAGGCTAATACAGACACTAACATGTGTTGACTTCATTATAACACTTATATAAGACTTTTAAAGTCATTTTGAAAGTAGGCTAATATAGACACTTACATCATGTGCTGCCTTCATTATAACCCTTATATAAGACTTTTAAAGTCATTTCGATAGTAGGCTAATATAGACACTAATATGTGTTGCCTTCATTATAACACTTATAAAATACTTTTAAAGTCATTTTGATAGTAGGCTAATATAGACACTTACACCATGTGTTGCCTTCATTATAACACTTATATAAGACTTTTAAAGTCATTTTGATAGTAGGCTAATATAGCTAATATAGACACATCATGTGTTGCCTTCATTATAACACTTATATAAGACTTTTAAAGTCATTTTGATAGTAGGCTAATATAGACACTTACATCATGTGTTGCCTTCATTATAACACTTATATAAGACTTTTAAAGTCATTTTGATAGTAGGCTAATATAGACACTTTCATCATGTGTTGCTTTCATTATAACACTTATATAAGACTTTTAAAGTCATTTTGATAGTAGGCTATAATAGCTAATATAGACACTTACATCATGTGTTGTCTTCATTATCACACTTATATAAGACTTTTAAAGTCATTTTGATAGTAGGCTAATACAGACACTTACATCATGTGTTGCCATCATTATAACACTTATATAAGACTTTTAAAGTCATTTTGATAGTAGGCTAATATAGCTAATATAGACACTTACATCATGTGTTGCCATCATTATAACACTTATATAAGACTTTTAAAGTCATTTTGATAGTAGGCTAATATAGACACTTACATCATGTGTTGCCTTCATTATAACACTTATATAAGGCTTTTAAAGTCATTTTGATAGTAGGCTAATATAGACACTTTCATCATGTGTTGCCTTCATTATAACACTTATAAAAAATGTTGAGTTGCCGACCCCTGTGGTCGATGAACAGATGAGTGACAAATATAAAAGCTTCAAACACGTTGCCGAGTTACAGCGCCTTTTAGCTATCTGCGTAAAGTTGACAAACATCCCTTTAATGGACATCTGCTTTTAGTCATAAATGTTGCCAGTTCCCAAAACAAAACCCAAATAGCTTTTTCTCCAAGTAGCTAATAGTGACCAAAGTTGCTATTCTGCCAAGCAAGAAGAGGAGATAGAATCTGAGCTAACTGACATTGTTTTGAAATTCTCAGTTGCTACGTTTTATGATGTTAATAATAATGTTTAATAATGTTCATAACAATGTTTTATAATGTTAATAATAATGTTAATGTTTTATAATGTTAATAATGTTTAATAATGATAATTTAAAAAATGTATCACGTTAATAACGTTTAATAATGTTAATAACAATGTTTTATAATGTTAATAACATTGTTTAATGTTAATAACAATGTTTTATAATGTTAATAATAATGTTTAATAATGTTAATGTTTTATAATGTAATAATGTTTAATAATGTTAATAACAATGTTTTATAAGGTTAATAATGTTTAATAGTTAATAACAATGTTTTATAATGTTAATAACAATGTTTTATAATGTTAATGTTTAATAATGTTTTATAATGTTAATAATAACGTTTAATAATGTTAATAACAATGTTTTATAATGTTAATGTTTAATAATGTTTTATAATGTTAATAATAACGTTTAATAATGTTAATAACAATGTTTTATAAAGCTAATTATGTTTAATAATGTTAATAACAATGTTTTATAATGTTAATAATAACGTTTAATAATGTTAATAACAATGTTTTATAATGTAATAATTATGTTTAATAATGTTAATAACAATGTTTTATAATGTTAATAATAATGTTTAATAATGTTAATAAAAATGTTTTATAATGTTAATGATGTTTTATTTTAATAATAACGTTTAATAATGCTAATAACAATGTTTTATAATGTTAATAATAATGTTTAATAATATTAATAACAATGTTTTATAATGTTAACAATGTTTTATAATGTTAATAATAACGTTTAATAATGTTAATAACAATGTTTTATATGTTAATAATAATGTTTAATAATGTTAATAACAATGTTTTATAATGTTACCGTCATAATGTTTAATAATGTTATTAAAAATGTTTTATAATGTTAATAACAATGTTTTAAAATGTTAATAAGAACTTTTAATAATGTTAATAACCATGTTTAATAATGTTAATAGTGTTTAATAATGTTAATAACAATGTTTTATAATGTTAATAATAACGTTTAATAATGTTAATAACAATGTTTTATAATGTTAATAATAATGTTTAATAACAATGTTTTATAATGTTAATAATGTTTTATAATGTTAATAATAATGCTTAATAATGTTGGACTGGTTGGTGCGTCACTTGGGGGCTTTAGTAAAGCCATTTAATTTCTTCTTCTGCTCCGAGAACAGTTTTCCCCCCCGACAGGATTAGTCCTCCATCACGTCTTGTGTGATCTTCTTTACGGATCATCTCCTCCCTCCTCCTCCTCCTCGTGTCACTCCTGGCCTTCGTCACAACTACGCCATCAGCGGGGGACTCGGGGGTGTCCCACATGTGTCAGGTGGTCTTCAGAGAACTTATAAAAGCTCCTCCCCGACTCGCTGCGCCTTGGACTTGCAGACATGGAGCACACTTTCCGGCAGCAGGTCTTCATCCTGCTCTTGAGTCTGAGCGTCCTCAAGGGAGACTGCAGATACCTTGAGGTATATCATCATCGTCATCATCATCATCATCATCATCATCATCGTCACGCATCTGACTCCCTCTTTTCTCCTCGGGGCAGGACAACGACATCCTGAAGGATGAACTGTATTCCTTTTTCAACTCGGAGCTGCGCGGGGAAACGCCAGCAGAGTTCCTCATGTACCAGAGACCCCTGCGTAAGTCACTATACCACTTGGAATGTAGCCATACGACACACCTGACCTGACCTGACCAGACCACTCTTTCTCACCTACTGTACCAACTCAACATCCTCAATAAGTGCTTTTGTCATCTTCTATCTCAACTTAGCTAACTTACTGTACGTGTTTTTGTAATCATCTACGACAACTTAGCTAACTTACTGTAAGTGTTTTTGTAATCATCTACACCAACTTATCAAACTTACTGTACGTATTTTTGTAATCATCTACGCAAACTTAGCAAACTTACTGTACGTGTTTTTGTAATCATCTACGACAACTTAGCTAACTTACTGTAAGTGTTTTTGTAATCATCTACACCAACTTATCAAACTTACTGTACGTATTTTTGTAATCATCTACGCAAACTTAGCAAACTTACTGTACGTGTTTTTGTAATCATCTACGACAACTTAGCTAACTTACTGTAAGTGTTTTTGTAATCATCTACACCAACTTATCAAACTTACTGTACGTATTTTTGTAATCATCTACGCAAACTTAGCAAACTTACTGTACGTGTTTTTGTAATCATCTACGACAACTTAGCTAACTTACTGTAAGTGTTTTTGTAATCATCTACACCAACTTATCAAACTTACTGTACGTATTTTTGTAATCATCTACGCAAACTTAGCAAACTTACTGTACGTGTTTTTGTAATCATCTACGTCAATTTAGCGAACTTACTGTACGTGTTTTTGTAATCATCTACCTCAACTTAGCGAACTTACTGTACGTGTTTTTGTAATCATCTACATTAACTTAGCTAACTTACTGTACGTGTTTTGTAATCATCTACGTCAACTTAGCTAACTTACTGTACGTGTTTTTGTAATCATCTACGTCAACTTAGCGAACTTACTGTACGTGCTTTTGTAATCATCCACGTCAATTTAGCTAACTTACTGTACGTGTTTTGTAATTATCTACGCCAACTTAGTGAACTTACTGTACGTGTTTTTGTAATCATCTACCTCAACTTAGCTAACGTACTGTACGTGTTTTGTAATTATCTACGTCAACTTAGCTAACTTACTGTACGTGTTTTTGTAATCATCTACGTCAACTTAGCAAACTTACTGTACATGTTTTTGCAATCACATACTCATGCATGCTACATGTTTTTGCAATCATTTCCGACAATTTTTTTAACAAACGTGGTTTTGTTATTTTGCTTTGACAATTTAGTTTTTAACAAACCTAACTTACTGTACATGTTTTTTGCAATCTACGGCAATTTAGTCTTTAACAGACCTAATTTACCGTTTGTGTTTTTGCAGTAATTTAGTCTCTAACAAATCAAATTTACTGGACGTGTTTTTACAATCATTTCTGACAATTTAGTCTCTAACAAAGCTAACTTGCGGTATGTGTTTTTGTAACTACCTACTACAATTGTGTCTTCAACTGAGCTAATTTACTGTACGTATTTTTGCAATAATTTCCGATCATTTGCTTTTTGAACAAAGTAATCTATGTGGTTTTGTAATTACCTATGACAATTTAGTTTTTAACAAAGCTAACTTACAGTATGTGTTTTTGCAATCACATACAACAATTTAGTCTTTAACAGACCTAATTTACTGTTCGTGTTTTTGCGATTCTTTCCGACAATTTAGTCTTTACCAAACCTAATTTGTGTTTTTACAATCGTTTGACAGTTACATTTTTAACAAACCTAATGCATTCTACATGTTTTTGCAATCATTTCCGACAAATTTCTAAAAAAACGTGGTTTTGTTATTTTGCTATGACAATTTAGTTTTTAACAAAGCTAAATTACTGTACGTGTTTTTTGCAATCATCTACGACAATGTAGTTTATAACAAAACACATTTTCTGTATGTGTTTTTGCAATAATTTAGTCTAACAAATAAAATGTATTGTACGTGTTCTTGCGATTCTTTGCCATAATTTAGTCTTAAACAAACCTAATTTACTATGCGTGTTTTTATAATAATTTCTGACAATTTAGTCTCTAACAAAGCTAACTTACGGTATGTGTTTTTGTAACCACCTACTACAATTGTGTCTTCAACTGAGCTAATTTACTGTACGCATTTTTGCTATCATTTCCGATCATTTGTTTTTTTAGCGAAGTAATATACAAACCCCGTTTCCATACGAGTTGGGAAATTGTGTTAGATGTAAATATAAACAGAATACAATGATTTGCACATCCTTTTCAACCCATATTCAATTGAATGCACTGCAAAGACAACATATTTGATGTTCAAACTCATAAACTTTATTTTTTTTTTGCAAATAATAATTAACTAAGAATTTCATGGCTGCAACACGTGCCAAAGTAGTTGGGAAAGGGCATGCTCACCACTGTGTTACATCACCTTTTCTTTTAACAACACTCAATAAACGATTGGGAACTGAGGAAACTAATTGTTGAAGCTTTGAAAGTGGAATTCTTTCCCATTCTTGTTTTATGTAGAGCTTCAGTTGTTCAACAGTCCGGGGTCTCCGCTGTCGTATTTTACGCTTCATAATGCGCCACACATTTTCGATGGGAGACAGGTCTGGACTGCAGGCGGACCAGGAAAGTACCCGCACTCTTTTTTTACGAAGCCACGCTGTTGTAATACGTTCTGAATGCGGCTTGGCATTGTCTTGCTGAAATAAGCAGGGGCGTCCATGAAAAAGACGGCGCTTAGATGGCAACATATGTTGTTCCAAAACCTGTATGTATCTTTCAGCATTAATGGTGCCTTCACAGATGTGTAAGTTACCCATGCCTTGGGCACTAATGCACCCCCATACCATCACACATGCTTGCTTTTGATCTTTGCGTCGATAACAGTCTGGATGGTTCGCGTCCCCTTTGGTCCGGATGACACGATGTCGAATATTTCCAAAAATAATTTGAAATGTGGACTCTTCAGACCACAGAACACTTTTCCACTTTGCATGAGTCCATCTTAGATGATCTCGGGCCCAGAGAAGCCGACGGTGTTTCTGGATGTTGTTGATGAATGGCTTTCGCTTTGCATAGTAGAGCTGTAACTTGCACTTACAGATGTAGCGACCAACTGTATTTAGTAACAGTGGTTTTCTGAAGTGTTCCTGGGCCCATGTGGTGATATCCTTTAGAGATTGATGTCGGTTTTTGATACAGTACCGTCTGAGGGATCGAAGGTCACGGTCATTCAATGTTGGTTTCCGGCCATGCCGCTTTCGTGGAGTGATTTCTCCAGATTCTCTGAACCTTTTGATGATATTATGGACCGTAGATGTTGAAATCCCTAAATTCCTTGCAATTGCACTTTGAGAAACGTTGTTCTTAAACTGTTTGACAATTTGTTCACGCAGTTGTGGACAAAGGGGTGTACCTCGCCCCATCCTTTCTTGTGAAAAGATGGGGAAGCTGTTTTTATACCCAATCATGGCACCCACCTATTCCCAATTAGCATGCACACCTGTGGGATGTTCCAAATAAGTGTTTGATGAGCATTCCTCAACTTTATCAGTATTTATTGCCACCTTTCCCAACTTCTTTGTCACGTGTTGCTGGCATCAAATTCTAAAGTTAATGATTATTTGCAAAAAAAAAAATGTTTATCAGTTTGAACATCAAATATGTTGTCTTTGTAGCATATTCAACTGAATATGGGTTGAAAAGGATTTGTAAATCATTGTATTCCGTTTATATTTACATCCAACACAATTTCCCAACTCATATGGAAACGGGGTTTGTACATGGTTTTGTAATTACCTATGACAATTCAGTCTTTAACAAAACTAACTAACTGTATGTGTTTCTCTTATATTTTCCGACCATTTTTCTGACGTACGTACGGTGTGACGCGTTAAATATTTGTCGGACAGCCACAATTGCTGTCAACACAATAGGGTGACGGAGGTGAATACCCACACACGTTACGCCTCCAAAGCGTAAAAACAAGGAGAAGCAGCTAACCGGTGTGGACGTGTGGCAGGTTGTCTGGACATGGTGTCCGTGGAGGGTCGCTTCACCTTCACGGCGGAGCAGCCCCAGCTCAGCTGCGCCGCCTTCTTCATGGCGGAGCCCCACGAGGTCATCAGCGTGGAGTACGACAGCGTGGACATCGACTGCCAGGGTGGAGACTTCATCACGGTGAGGCTGCCGCCGCCACCGCCAGGCGGTCCCCGTCGTCCTGACCTCTTCGTCCCCTGCAGGTGTTTGACGGCTGGGTGATGAAGGGGGAGAAGTTCCCCAGCTCCCAGGACCACACGCTGGCCCCGCACGAGCGCTACGTGGGCTTTTGTGACTCCGCCTCCGCCAGAAGAAGCGTGCGCTCGTCGCAAAACGTGGCCATGATCTTCTTCCGCCTGCACAACGCCGGCAGCGGCTTCACCCTGACGGTCAGGAAGCTGGCCAACCCCTTCCGTGAGTACTTTTTCCTGTCCTGATAAAAGTTCCACTTCCTTTAACTGCCTTGAATTAGGGATACCGATACGGTGCCAATTCCTGTTACCTGGGAATCGATACCGGTACCGATTTTTGTTACTTTTGTATGGGTCTTGCTTTCTTTACACATTTGAGTCTCATTTGCGATGCAGTTGCACTTCCAAGACATTAGATGGCAGTAGTGTACAGGCTATCTATTGTATGTTGTCTAACCAGGAAGTAGCTTTTTCCAGGAAGCTGAGTGTGTTATGTTGCGCCCTACAAAGTGTCTGTACTGTAAGTATTGTGCTTTTTTTTTTTTTTACACACGAGCCGTTTGATTGTAACGTTCAATCATGGTTTTCCTTACCAAATTTGGAGGGCGCCATGTAAAATCGCTAATGCTAATAGTAGCCTGTCTATGGCAAATCCAGTGTAAATGAGCATCAAGCTAGCGCATTTTGGAAGAGCGGAGCCTTAGTTTACGTTTGAGTGTTTTCTACCTGACATTACGTAGTTTGACTGAGCTGCTCGAGTGCCGCTTGACTGATTGTTTACGTTAGCCGGTGTTTAGCCTGCAACCGGATGGGACGTCACGTGCAACAAAGGTGTCAAAATATAGCAATGTTTCATTTTACGAAAACTGATACCCGGTTATACCGATGGAATTCGTTCTGTGCCTATAAAAGTACAGAATTAAGTAACCATCCCTAATAATAATTCTGAGATAGGCTAAAATATCAATCATAACATATCATAGCAATTCTAGGTAAAGGCTATCTATTGTATGTTGTCTAACCAAGAAGTAGGTTTTTCCAAGAAGCTGAATGCGTTATGTTGCGCCCTACAAAGTGTTTGCACTGTAGGTATTGTGCTTTTTACACACAAGCTGTTTGATTGTAACATTCTATCATGGTTTTTCTTACCAAATTTGGAGGTGTTGAAATCGCCATGTAAAATCGCTAATGCTAATAGTAGCCTGTCTATGGCAAATCCAGTGTAAATGAGCATCAAGCTAGCGCATTTTGGAAGAGCGGGGCCTTAGTTTACGTTAAAATGTTCTCTACCTGAACATACACCATTCAACATACTATTTATTGTATGTTGTTTAACCAGGAAGTAGCCTTTTCCAGGAAGCTGAATGTGTTATGTTGCGCCCTACAAAGTGTTTGTACTGTAAGCATTGTGCTTTTTCTACACACAAGTTGTTTGTTTGTAACATTCAATCATAGTTGTCCTTACCAAATTTGGAGGTGTTGAAATTGGCGCGCTCTACCTTTCACATTTTTCACCCGATTCAAACCGTTCCAACTTCAAAGTGCTTGACAAATTCCAAAAATTGCCAGATTTCCCAGAATTCCAGGTTTACCGGGACATTTTTCCTATTCAAAATGAAATTACATTTTTCAAACTTCCACCATTTTCAACCGATTCAAACCATTCCACCTTCAACATATTCCCCTCATCCTGTAAATTCTAACTATCCTTTTTCCAAGTTCAAATATATTCCAGGAATTCCCAGATTTCCTGTTTTTTCAAACCCTTTATTCTGGCGACTACTCCTTCCACATTTTTCAACCCACTTCAACCGTTCCACCGTCCAAACATTCCTCTTAATCAGGACAAAAAACAAAGTTGTTTTTCCAACTGGAAAAAATCCCGGTTTTCTAAACTTCCAGGAATTCCTTAATACCATTTCTCAATTAAAAATGTTGCTACTTCAACATTTCTCAACCTATTTGAAAAATTCCAACACCAACCATTTCAACCCATTCTGAACATTCAAATCTTTTAACATTTTCCAAAAAAGTCCCGCTTTTCCCGAAATTCCCAAATTTCCAGGAAGTTCCCATTGAAATGAATGGGACATTTTTCAAAGTTCCACAATTCCCATATTTTTCATCCGATTCAAATCGTTCCAACTCCAAAATATTCAGCTTGTTCAAACAATTTTTAAAAATTCCCGGTTTTCCCGAAATTCCGTAATACCATTTTTCAATTGAAAAAGTGTTGCTACTTCAACATTTCTTGACCGATTTAAACAAATCCAACACCAATCAATTCAGCTCATTCAGTACATTCATACTCCTAATAATTTTTTTTAAATCCTGCTTTTCCCGAAATTCCCAAATTTCCAGGAAGTTTCCATTGAAATGAATGGAACATTTTTCAAACTTCCACCATTTTCACATTTTTCAACCGATTCAAACCATTCCACCTTCAACATATTCCACTTATCCTGTAAATTCAAACTATCATTTTTCCAAGTTCAAATATATTCCAGGAATTCCCAGATTTCCCATTTTTTCAAACCCTTTATTCTGGCGACTACTCCTTCTACATATTTCAACCGTTCCACTGTCCAAACATTCCTCTTAATCAGGACAGAAAACAAAGTTGTTTTTCGAACTGGGAAAATTCCCGGTTTTCCCAAAATTCCAGGAATTCCTTAATACCATTTCTCAATTAAAAATGTTGCTACTTCAACATTTCTCAACTTTTTTGAAAAATTCAAACACCAACCATTTCAACCCATTCTGAATATTCAAATCTTTTAACATTTTCCCCCAAATTCCTGGTTTTCCCTAAATTCCAGGAATTCCTTAATACCATTTCTCAATTAAAAATGTTGCTACTTCAACATTTCTAAACCTATTTGAAAAGTTCCAACACCAACCATTTCAACCCATTCTGAACATTCAAATCTTTTAACATTTTCAAAAAAAATCCCGCTTTTCCAAAAATTTCCATGAAATTCCCATTGAAATGAATGGGACATTTTTCAAAGTTCCACAATTCCCACATTTTTCATCCGATTCAAACCGTTCCAACTCCAAAATATTCAGCTTGTTCAAACAATTTTTTTTTTAAATCCCGGTTTTCCCGAAATTCTGTAATACCATTTTTCAATTGAAAAAGTGTTGCTACTTCAACATTTCTTGACCGATTTAAACAAATCCAACACCAATCAATTCAGCTCATTCAGTACATTCATACTCCTAATAAATTTTTTTAAATCCTGCTTTTCCCGAAATTCCCAAATTTCCAGGAAATTTCCATTGAAATGAATGGAACATTTTTCAAACTTCCACCATTTTCACATTTTTCAACCGATTCAAACCATTCCACCTTCAACATATTCCACTCATCCTGTAAATTCAAACTATCATTTTTCCAAGTTCAAATATATTCCAGGAATTCCCAGATTTCCCGTTTTTTCAAACCCTTTATTCTGGCGACTACTCCTTCCACATTTTTCAACCCACTTCAACCGTTCCACCGTCCAAACATTCCTTTTAATCAGGACAAAAAACAAAGTTGTTTTTCGAACTGGAAAAAATCCCGGTTTTCCTAAACTTCCAGGAATTCCTTAATACCATTTCTCAATTAAAAATGTTGCTGCTTCAACATTTCTCAATCTATTTGAAAAATTCCAACACCAACCATTTCAACTCATTCTGAACATTCAAATCTTTTAACATTTTCCAAAAAAGTCCCGCTTTTCCCAGGAAGTTCCCATTGAAATGAATGGGACATTTTTCAAAGTTCCACAATTCCCACATTTTTCATCCGATTCAAACCGTTCCAACTCCAAATATTCAGCTTGTTCAAACAATTTTTAAAAATTCCCGGTTTTCCCGAAATTCCGTAATACCATTTTTCAATTGAAAAAGTGTTGCTACTTCAACATTTCTTGACCGATTTAAACAATTTCAACACCAATCAATTCAGCTCATTCAGTACATTCATGCTCCTAATCATTAAAAAAAAAAAATCCCGCTTTTCCCAAAATTCCCAAGAAGTTCCCATTGAAATGAATGGGACATTTTTCAAAGTTCCACAATTCCCACATTTGTCATCCGATTCAAACCGTTCCAACTCCAAAATATTCAGCTCGTTCAAACAATTTTTAAAAATTCCCGGTTTTCCCGAAATTCCGTAATACCATTTTTCAATTGAAAAGGTGTTGCTACTTCAACATTTCTTGACCGATTTAAACAATTCCAACACCAATCAACTCAGCTCATTCAGTACATTTATGCTCCTAATCATTTTTTTTTTTTAAATCCCGCTTTTCCCAAAATTCCCATATTTCCAGGAAGTTCCCATTGAAATCAATGGAACATTTTTCAAAGTTGCACAATTCCCACATTTTTTAACCTATTTCAACCATTCCGACATCAACACATTTCACTCATCCAACTAACACTTTCCCAAGTTCCAAACCAAATTCTGGTTTTCCTATTACTACATTCTGTCAGCATTTCACTTCAACTTCAGCATTGGAGCATTCATCTAGTTGAAATTGAACTCGAGCCATCATCTCGCAGGCCAAATTGAAGATGCCGGCGGGCCGTATTTGGACACCCCAGATTTAGGAGATTGTCTGGCCATACTCTCTCTAATTGGTCAAAATCCCCTCGCGTGGCGACAGGGCGCCATGTTGGGGACCGACTCTGAAACCGAGTTGGCCATACTCTCTCTGAACAATGGCCCTACGGTTAAAAAACGCTGCCCTATAACTGTTTTGGACCCTGGATTAAAGATGTCCCCTGGCCTCCCTTGCAGCCTGCAATGTCCTCTCCCAGTCACCAGAGGGCAGTTACACCATGGTGATCCCCCAAGAGCACAGGAACTGCAGCTTCTCCATCATCTACCCTGTGGAGGTCGACGTCTCGGAATTCACCCTGGGGCTCCGTAGCAACTTCCCAAAGGTAAGGGAGCTTCCTCTCGGGTATAAGGAATGAACGACTGAGTACTTTGAAGTATTGCTGGCCCACATTTTGGTACTTTGTCCCTAATGTGCTCATTAGTTGGGTGAGGAGATGATAATATTAGCGTTCTCTGACCCTGAGGTGAGTTTGGAGATTAAGCGGAACCTCTTAAAGGGGAACGGCACTTTTATTTTTAATTTTGCCTATCGTTTACAATCATTATGAGAGACAAGAACACTTTTTTTTTTTTTTTTTTTTAAAGATTTCAAAGATAGAAAAACGCTAGGAAAATTATATATATATATATATATATATATATATATATATATATATCCATCCATTTTCTACCGCTTGTTCCCTTCGGGGTCGCGGGGGGCGCTGGAGCCAATCTCAGCTACAATCGGGCGGAAGGCGGCGTACACCCTGGACAAGTCGCCACCTCATCGCAGGGCCAACACAGATATATATATATATATATATATATATATATATATATATATATCCATCCACATACATATATATATAGATATATATATGTGTATTAGGGTTGCAACTAACGACTAATTTGATAATCGATTAATCTGTCGATTATTACTTCGATTAATCGATTAATAACCGGATAAAAGAGACAAAATACATTTCTATCCTATCCAGTATTATATTGGGGGGGAAAACAGCATACTGGCACCATACTTATTTTGATTATTGTTTCTCAGCTGTTTGTAAATGTTGCAGCTTATAAATAAAGGCTTATAAAAAATAAAAAATAATTTAAAAAAAAAAAAAAAAAAAGCCTCTGCACATGTGCATAGCATAGATCCAACGAATCGATGACTAAATTAATCTGCAACTATTTTTATAATCCATTTAATCGATTAGTTGTTGCAGCCCTAATATGTATATGTATACATATGTATATGTATATACACACACACACACACACACACACACACACACACACACACACACACACACACACACACACACACACACACACACACACACACACACACATATATATATATACACACACACACACACACACACAAAATGCAAATATTTCAGAATGATTCCCACCAATAAAGTAATATTTGTGTAAATTAAATAATTCTGATCTACCGGTACATCCATTTTTAGTATAGCTGCACTGTCGTTCATGGATTGCTCTGTGTGCATTTCAACTTTTAACATTTTGTTTTTAAAATGAATTGAGTAGAACTGAATTTTCCACAGAGGTCCATGTTGGGATGTGCGTCCCAATCAGGGGATTTTGTGCAACTGCTGGGAGGAAATGGTCTGGACACGTCCAAGCTGATGCCCATCACGGATATATGTGTCGCCTCTCCTGGTCCCAGTGAGTACTGCAGTCATTACCCAAGTAAAAATGTAAAAAAAAAAAACAAATAAAAAAAGAAGCTTCATCAGGGCTAGTTCTAGGCAGGCAGTAACATTGCCTTCTTCATAGAATTTTGTTATTAGCCACAGTATGGTCTTGATTCACTAAGATACAAATACCACGCGCTAAAAATCTAAATACATTTTGGTACCGGTACCAAAATATTGTTATCGTGTACTATCACCATGGAGACACCCATTTACTGCACATGCATGTTTCCCTATGGCGTTTTGCTATGTTTTCAAACATGCAGGAGACATCTACCACTTTTTATGGGCATTTTAGAAGCAGTCGTGCAGTGCATCTACATTGACACCATTTCTCTTTTTTTTTTAACCGCTGAAGGTGCATGGGAGAGAGGCCGCACTGAATCTGAAGCTTTTTTCATTGAAGGAATAGTTATTTTTTGCAAATATTAGCTCATTTGGAATTTGATGCCTGCAGCATGTTTCAAAAAAGCTGGCACAAGTGGCAAAAAAGACTGAGAAAGTTGAGGAATTCTCATCAAACACTTATTTGGAACATCCCACAGGTGAACAGGCTAACTGGGAACAGGTGGGTGCCATGATTCACAAACGAGGGTTACCATTTTGTAAACAAATGCGTGAGAAAATTGTTGAACAGTTTAAGAACAACATTTCTCAACGAGCTATTGCAAGGAATTTAGGGATTTCACCATCTACGCTCTGTAATATCATCAAAAGTTTCTGAAAATCTGGAGAAATCACTGCACGTAAGCGGCATGGCCGAAAACTAACATTGAATGCCCGTGACCTTGGATCCCTCAGGCGGTACTGCATCCAAAAGCGACATCAGTGTGTAAAGAATATCACCACATGAACACTTCAGAAAACTACTGTCAGTAACTACAGTTGGTCGCTACATCTGTAAGTGCAAGTCAAAACTCTACTATGCAAAGCGAAAGCCATTTATCAACAACACCCAGAAACGCCGCCGGCATTGCTGGGCCCGAGCTCATCTAAGATAGACTAATGCAAAGTGGAAAAGTGTTCCGTGGTCTGACGAGTCCACATTTCAAAATGTTTTTGGAAATTGTGGACGTCATGTCCTCCGAAAAACAAAGAGGAAAAGAACCATCCGGATTGTTCTAGGCGCAAAGTTCAAAAGCCAGCATCTGTGATGGTATGGGGGTGTATTAGTGCCCAAGGCATGGGTAACTTACACATCTGTGAAGGCACCATTAATGCTGAAAGGTACATACAGGTTTTGATGCAACATATGTTGCCATCCAAGCAACATTATCATGGACGCCCCTGCTTATTTCAGCAAGACAATGCCAAGCCACGTGTTACATCAACGTGGCTTCATAGTAAAAGAGTGTGGGTACTAGACTGGCCTGCCTGTAGTCCAGACCTGTCTCCCATTGAAAATGTGTGGCGCATTATGAAGCCTAAAATACCACAACGGAGACCCCCGGACTGTTGAACAACTTAAGTTGTACATCAAGCAAGAATGGGAAAGAATTCCACCTGAAAAGCTTCAAAAATGTGTCTCCTCAGTTCCCAAACGTTTACTGAGTGTTGTTAAAAGGAAAGGCCATGTAACACAGTGGTAAAAATGCCCCTGTGACAACTTTTTTGCAATGTGTTGCTGCCATTAAATTCCAAGTTCATGATTATTTGCAACAAAAAAAATGAAGTTTCTTAGTTCCAAAATTAAATATCTTGTCTTTGCAGTCTATTCAATTGAATATAAGTTGAAAAGGATTAGCAAATCATTGTATTCTGTTTTTATTTACCATTTACACAACGTGACAACTTCACTGCTTTTGGGGTTTGTAGTTTATTGTCATGTCAGCTGCATCATGACTCAAAGTTTCTGCATTCTCCACTTATTTAGACACTTATTTCCACTCTTTTTTTCTCAAGTTGTGTTTTACTCTACCAACTAACAGAGAACTTTTACATTGTATTTATTTCGTTGTGTGCTCTGAGCAGTCAGCATGTACACACCTGCTAATGATGATAGATGACGTAATTGTTTTCATCAGCGTTTTAAACAGAAATGGCAACTCCTCATTTGGACAGAACGCCCGAAGCAGCTTTAACTTACAGTTGTGTCGATATCGTCACATAGCGTCGAAATAAAAAGTGTCCCATTGTCTTCATCCCAGGTGTTCACGTACGACGTAGAAACAAAATCCACACCTTTTTAGTTTTGGCGCTGCCGGTGAGACGTTCAATTTACACTTCCTGGTCTCAGAAAGAAACGCCTCTGATTGGCCCACCTTCGTCGCGAACTCCCGCCCTCTGTCAGAGTGTCGGCTATTCAAGCACTGTGATTGGATGTATTCTTTGAACTTGTCCCACCCATTTATGTGACGATTTCAAATGTGATTGGATTACAACTTTTTGTCTCGTTTTTAATTGGTCAACACTGGTTTTAGTGAGGGGGCAGGGGTGTGTTTGTGTGTGGGATCCATACTTGCCAACCCTCCCGAATTTTCCGGGAGACTCCCGAAATTCAGCGCCTCTCCCGAAAACCTCCCGGGACAAATATTCTCCCGAAAATCTCCCGATTTTCAGCCGGAGCTGGAGGCCACGCCCCCTCCAGCTCCATGCGGACCTGAGTGAGGACAGCCTTTTCTTTATGACTTACTTACATACTTTTTAGTGTTTGGTCTTCTAATGTTTGTGTAGTACAAACCCCAAAAGCAGTGAAGTTGTCACGTAACTAGTAAATAAAAACAGAATACAATGATTTGTTAATCCTTTTCAACTTATATTCAATTGAATAGACTGCAAAGACAAGATATTTAACGTTCACACTGGTAAAGTTTGCTATTTTTTTTTGCAAATATTAGCTCATTTGGAATTGGATGTGTCAGGTTCAAACACTGATGACATCTATTAAACAAGACAAGAGGCAAAGAATCAAGCAGAGACAGAATTCAATGTGGTTCAGTGAGGAGAAATGTGCACATCTGTACCATACTTGCCAACCCTCCCGAATTTTCCGGGAGACTCCCGAAATTCAGCGCCTCACCCGAAAAACCTCCCGGGACAAATATTCTCCCGAAAATCTCCCGATTTTCAGCCGGAGCTGGAGGCCACGCCCCCTCCAGCTCCATGCGGACCTGAGTGAGGACAGCCTTTTGTCATGACGGGAGGACAACAGGGTGACAAGAACTAAATCATCCAGACTAGAGATACATTGTATTATTATGTTTATCTTACCTAAAAATAAATATATTTATCAATTAAAAAAAATAAAAAATAAATACATTTTTACTATATTTTGCTAAAAACATCAAAATTAATTGTATTTTTATTTATTTTTTCTGACTCCTTATTACATCCAGCCATAGAATTATACATTAAAATAAACATATTTGAAATCATTAATTTTAAATGATCATAATAATTCATTTAAAATGACCATATTTAATTATTAAAATAATTGCTTGTTTATCAACAACTTTAGCATTTTATTCATTACATTTTGAAGATCTCAGAAGCCAAGTTATGTTATATTCCTTAAGATTTATTTATGCAAGTTTGAAGTATCAATTATCTAAACACAGTTTTGTTTGCATACTTTCAGGATGTAGATATATATATATATATATATATATATATATATATATACATATATATATATATATATATATATATATATATATATATATATATATATATATATATATATATATATATATATATATATATATATATGTATGTATGTATGTATACTTGTATACTTGACTTGGTGAATTCTAGCTGTCAATATACTCCTCCCCTCTTAACCACGCCCCCCCACCTCCCGAAATCGGAGGTCTCAAGGTTGGCAAGTATGGTGGGATCTGACAGGTTTTTATTTATTATTGCTATTTGGATTTACACTGTATGAAAAACAATTTGAAAAGGAATTTTACCTTTGCAACCTCATTATATTATTGGCTAAGTTTTATATTCATATATGTAAGTTTCTCAATACCCGACCTATTTTTTGTGCCTTTAAAAAAGAATGAGAATTCTACGTTAAAACACTCTCTACCTCTAACAACCAAAAGGCTGTGAAAAAGATTATGCTGTGCTATGGCTTTGCACTTTGTTATATATATATATATATATATATATATATGTGTGTATATATATATATATATATGTATATATATATATATATATATATATATATATATATATATATATATATATATATATATATATATATATATGTATATATATATATATATATATATATATATATATATATATATATATATATATATATATATATATATATATATATGCGCTGTTTTGTACTGTTTTTGTACTTACTTTGATTATTATTTCTCAAGTGTTTGTAAATGTTGAAATTTATAAAAAAAAAAAAGGTTTATAAAAATTAAAAAAAAAAAGTTTTTTATTATTTTTATTTTTTTATTTCTTATTATTATTATTATTTCATTTTTTTTGGGCACTCACAAAGGAACTAAAGGAAAACCCCCCAAAAAGATGTTTGCGTATAAAAAACAATCACTTTATTACAATTAGGCTGAAAAAAAAACCCCAATGAAAACACGACTACTTTACAAGTACAAATGGTCTTTTTCACTTATATTTACATTTTTTTCTTTGACATTAATAAAAAAAAAACATACATATACACATTCTGTACATATACAAGTACATATACATGCATACACTCATGCACATAATCACGTTTCATCAAACATACATTAACGTTGTTGCCCTAGGGGAAACTGGGTAACACATGGCACACTGACAAAGCTTAACCTATTGTTACTATAACAATCTACAAGGTTAATATAGGTTGCTTCTCTTTCTTCGCCTCAATTTTTCTGCATTCTTTTGTATCTCTAGTTATCATTACGTATATGTATTGTTGCATTTGAACAACTGTATTGTTGATAATAGAGGTCAATTATTGGTATTGTTCATTATCAATAGCGCTATTTCTATTGGTATTTGTATTGATCCATTTGTAGTGTAATAATGCTCATCGTCATTTCTGTATTATTTATTTCACTAATTGCTTCTTTGCTATCACTTTTACCATCATATTTGTACACATCCTATTTGCTGATGTTGCTCCGATATGGGCATCTACATCAACTATATGATTTGCGTGAGAAGCTGGACAGGACAACAACAAAAATAAAATAAAATAAAAATACGAACATGTTTACAGTGTATTTTCTGGAATAAAAAAACAAATGACTCTATATTAACGTGCACTATTCTCCATTCATGATCTCAAGACAACAAGGGAATTTGACATGTGACTATTTAAGAACACAGCTGGAAATCAACACACTTCAGATTTGTTCTCTCGTGTCATGTTGGGGGCTCGGCCGAGGGGTCGTGCTTAGTTTTTTAACACTGAACATTTCAACAATTGAATAGCAAAATTAGAATCTCACCAGGGTGAAGTGGGACCTGACAGGTGATGGACAGAAAAGAGAGAAGATGACGTCATACGAGTCCATTTTTCAGCGGATTACCGTGGATCGTTTTATCAACTTGCAATATGTACGTTTGTGGGTATTGTTGCGTCTGACCAGTCTACCTCTCAGGGAATTAAAGTCACTGGCCAAGTTCTTTCGATGACATATATGCTGAGTAAGAAGGACCATCAAGACAGAATAGGAATATTATCAAGTTTTACTGAAGCTTCAGGAGACCAGCCCATCACCAATACAGTCATACCGGCTTCTCGAATTGGTCTAACATTCAATTGGAAATAAACTACTTCTTGAATCGGAAAACAGCCCCCCACCCCCCAAAAAAAAGTAATGCCTCCCCCTTCCCCAACACTGATAAGATAAGGAGGAGGATGCATCTTTCTCACATTCCAATGCCTAAAACACTACACAGACTTCTGCAAACAAAGAGAAACTGGTATACATGGAAAAATACTAGCTGATCCAAACATGACTATGAATAAAGAAATAACTCTTAAACATATATGCATTCTCCACAGTATATTGAAAAAACTTGGAACATTTAGATTTGAGGGGGGTGTGTTTTTGTGTTTTTTGCACAGCCCGCGTGAAGGTGGGCTGCGACAACACGGTGGTGCGGATGGTGTCCAGCGGCAGGTTTGTCAACAGGGTGTCCTTCAGCTACCGCCTGCTGGACAACCAGGAGGTGCAGCAGCTGAGAGTCAACAACGTGGAGGACTTTTGTTTCAAGGACTGAGGGCCGTGCATCAGGGAGAGCATCAGTGTCAACACAACCCAAAGACCAGCTCCCGTTCTGTCTGTTCTATAAACTGTTGTGGCTTCCGTAGCCTTGGTTTGATCTTTATTGTGTGTTCGTGACCACCAGTGTGGTCATGTGACAACATGAATGGAACACATTGTCTGCTGTTACGTCCACACACAACATCCACTGCAATTTCTATACACAACTTTTTTGTAATAAAAAGACACTGCATGACCAAGCACTCCTTTCGAATGTCTTCTTGCCTCACACGAACATTCTGAACTACACAACCATCAACAACGCAACCATCAACACCAGAACCAACAACACATCCAACAACAACACATCCATCAATAATACATCCATCTAAAAGACAACCATCAACAACACAACCATCAACAGCACATCCATCAACAACACAACCATCAACAACACAACCATCAACAAAAACATCAAAAATACAACCATCAACAACACAACCATCAACAAAACCATCAACAACAGAACAATCAACACCAGAAACAACAACACAACCGTCAACAACATCCATCCATCCATTTTCTACCGCTTATTCCCTTCGAGGTCGCGGGGGGCGCTGGAGCTACAATGGGGCGGAAGGCGGGGTACACCCTGGACAAGTCGCCACCTCATCGCAGCCGTCAACAACATATCCTTCAATAATACATCCATCAGCAACACAACCATCAACACAGTAACTATCAACAACACAACCGTCAACAATGCAACCATCAAAAATAGAACCATTGACAAAGCAAACATTGACAAAGCAACCATTGACGACACAACCATCAACAAGACAACCATTGACGACACAACCATCAACAAGACAACCATTGACAACGCAACCATCAACAACACAACCATCATCAACACAACCATCAACAACACAACCATCAACAACAGAATCATCCACATCACAACCATTGACAACACATCCATCAATAATACATCCATCAACAACACAACCATCAACAACACAACCATCAACAAAACCATCAACATCAGAAACAACAACACAACCGTCAACAACATATCCTTCAATAATACATCCATCAGCAACACAACTATCAACACAGTAACTATCAAAAACACAACCATCAACATTGCAACCATCAAAAATAGAACCATTGACAAAGCAACCATTGACTACACAACCATCATCAACACAACCATTGACAACGCAACCATCAACAACACAACCATCAACAACACAACCATCAACATCACAACCATTGACAACACAACCATCAACCCCACATCCATCAACAACACATCCATCAACAACACAACCATCAACCACACATCCATCAACAACACATCCATCAACAACACAACCATTGACAACACATCCATCAATAATACATCCATATACAACACATTCATCAATAATACATAATCAACAACACAACCATCAACACAGTAACTATCAACAACACAACCATTAACAATGCAACGATCAAAAACAGAACCATCGACAATGCAACCAATGACAACACAACCATCAACAACACAATCATTGATAAAGCAACCATCAACAACACAACCATCATCAACACAACCATCGACAACACAACAATCAACAACACAACCATCGACATCACAACCATCAACAACACATCCATCAACAACAGATCCATCAATAATACAACCATCAACAACACAACCATCAACAACAGAACCATCCACATCACAACCATTGACAACACATCCATCAATAATACATCCATCAACAACACAACCATCGACAAAACCATAAACAACAGAACCATTAACAACACAAACATTAACAAAACCATCAACACCAGAAACAACAACACAACCGTCAACAACACATCCATCAATAATACACCCATCAAGAACACAACCATCGACACAGTAACTATCAACAACAGAACCATCGACATCACAACCATCGACAACACATCCATCAATAAAACATCCATCAACAACACATCCATCAACAACACAACCATCAACATCACAACCATCAACAACAGAACCATCGACATTACAACTATCAACAACAGAACTATCGACATCACATCCATCAACAACACATCCATCAACAACAGAACCATCAACATCACATCCATCAACAACACAACCATCGACAACACAACCATCGACAACACATCCATCAATGATACATCCATAAACAACACATCCATCAGCAACACAACCATCGACAACACATCCATCAATGATACATCCATCATCAACACATCCATCAGCAACACAACCATCAGCAACACAACCATCAACAACAGAACCATCAACATCACAACCATTGACAACACATCCATCAATAATACATCCATCAACAACACATCCATCAACAACACAACCATCAGCAATGCCAAATATGGTGTTATGTCTGACTATAGTGACGTATGACCTCATACATCAGAGCTGGGCAAATATTTTGACTCGGGGCCACATTGAGAGAAAAAAAGTGTCTGGGGGGCCAATGTGTATGTGTGTATAAATGATATATACACATGTAGCTGTAAAAACTTACTGTACAGTATGTGTGTTGGGGTCCCTTTTTTTCCAGGAACACTAAAACCAAAAGTCACAATGTCTGATAGAGTTCTAAAAAAGTTATGACAGACCACCTCAAAAAAACAGAATGGAATTTTACAGTTTTTTACTGAATGGGACACCCAATATGTACATGAAAATAAAGAAAGTGGGATTCACAATATTAACTACGAACAATAAAACACTGAATATTAACAACATATGAACATATTTTACTTCTCAGACCAGCTCCTCCATAGTTGTGTATCTTTTACAATCAAGCAAAACACAACAAAAATGTAAAAAAAAAACAGCAAATATGAGTGTAAAGTGTAATAAACACCGACAATATGATGTATTATCACGTAAAAATATCCTCACAGAAACGTCCAAAATGTACCAAAAGAAAGTATTTCCAGGAAAACGTACTTCCTGTTAGCAGGAAAGTGTCCCAGTACTTTTGTCCATCTTAGAAAATTACTCGAGCTCTTAAAGACACAGCTGCACATGTGGGGGGATGTTTCCTCATCCAGACCCCCCCGGCCATCTATCTGGAGGAATGATGGTTTCAAGAAAGAGGGGTAGGGGGATAATGGAGGGCAGGTGCTTTATCTATGACACACACCTGCAGCCTTTGTTACTAATAAAAAAAAAAGGTGTGTGTGTGTGTGTGTGTGTGTGTGTGTGTGAGTGTGTAATCCCTGATGGTCTTCAGCTAATTGACTTCAGGCTAGTACTTTAATCTTTTTTTTTTCTTTTTCAGTCAGGAGGATTACGCAGAGAAAACAAGTGAGGAATGGTTCGAGGAGTCCTTTCTTTATTTATCTTTGTGTATAACGACAACAAATACAATACAATAGTACAAAACCCAAAAGCAGTGAAGTTGTCACGTTGTGTAAATGCTAAATAAAAACAGAATACAATAATCTGCAAATGCTTTTCAATTTATATTCAATTTATATGCAAAGACAAGATACGTGGCTTGGTATTGTCTTGCTGAAATAAGCAGGGGCGTCCATGGTAACGTTGCTTGGATGGCAACATATGTTGCTCCAAAACCTGTATGTACCTTTCAGCATTAATGGTGCCTTCACAGATGTGTAAGTTACCCATGTCTTGGACACTAATACACCCCCATACCATCACACATGCTGGCTTTTACACTTTGCGCCTATAACAATCCGGATGGTTATTTTCCTGTTTGTTCTGGAGGACACGACGTCCACAGTTTCCAAAAACAATTTGAAATGTGGACTCGTCAGACCACGGAACACGTTTCCACTTTGCATCAGTCCATCTTAGATGAGCTCGGGCCCAGCGAAGCCGGCGGCGTTTCTGGGTGTTGTTGATAAATGGATTTCGCTTTGCATAGCTGAGTTTTAACTTGCACTTACAGATGTAGCGACCAGCTGTAGTTACTGACGGTGGTTTTCTGAAGTGTTCCTGAGCCCATGTGGTGATATCCTTTACACACTGATGTTGCTTTTTGATGCAGTACCGCCTGAAGGATCCAAGGTCACGGGTATTCAATGCTACGTGCAGTGATTTCTCCAGATTCTCTGTACCTTTTGATGATATCACGGAGCGTAGATGGTGAAATCCCTAAATTCCTTGCAATAGCTGGTTGAGAAATGTTGTTCTTAAACAATTTGCTCAGGTATTTGTTGACAAAGTGGTGACCCTCGCCCCATCCTTGTTTGTGAACGATTGAGCATTTCATGGAAGCTGCTTTTACACCCAATAATGGCACCCACCTGTTCCCTAATTAGCCTGTTCACCTGTGGGATGTTCCTAATAAGTGTTTGATGAGCATTCCTCAACTTTCTCAGTCCTTTTTGCCACTTGTGCCAGCTTTTTTTTAAACATGTTGCAGGCATCAAATTCCAAATGAGCTAATATTTGCAAAAAATAACAAAGTTTCTCAGTGTGAACATGAAATATCTTGTCTTTGCAGTCTATTCAATTGAATATAAGTTGAAAAGGTTTTGCAAATCATTGTGTTTTGTTTTTATTTACCATTTACACAACGTGACAACTTCACTGCTTTTGGGGTTTGTAAAAGCGTTTAGGTGCTAATAGCTTCCTGTACCCCATTTGACTGTTTGTTAGTGTTAAAGGCATCACAAATAGTTTTATAAAACACGCGTTTCTGCCAGCATAAAATGAATATTAAAGAGTGGAAGTCAGACACAAATGCAAGGAGTCAACACGTAGATGGGTGTTTGTCATCATGACTTCATAGCTGCCAGTAATAATAACGCCCACATTGATGCCTCGGATTGATTGTAACCTTTTCAGAGCTAACCCAGAACATGTAATTATGGCCTGGCGTAATCCCGGGGGGCGAGGTGGTGGTCTTCTTGTCTCAATCAAAGCCAATCACGCCCCCGCTGACAAGGAGACGGCACCAGCTGGGAGTATAAAAACATCCCAGCTGATGAAAATGTCATTTTACATTGAGCGTTTGTAACCAGGGAGCGGGGGGGATAAAAACTCCCGTTTCAGGGATACGGCTGGGGGGGATAAACACGTCCGACGTGATGGACCCAGGTGGTCCATGCGTCAGACTCACACGGCGTTGCTTCTCGAAATGTGCAGCCACGTTCTCGCCCTCGTCAAAATGTCAACTGACATCGAGGTGGAGTTCACACATACTTTTTAGTGTTTGGTCTTCTAATGTTTGTGTAGTACAAACCCCAAAAGCAGTGAAGTTGTCACGTAACTAGTAAATAAAAACAGAATACAATGATTTTCAACTTATATTCAATTGAATAGACTGCAAAGACAAGATATTTAACGTTCACACTGGTAAACTTTGCTATTTTTTTTTTTGCAAATATTAGCTCATTTGGAATTGGATGTGTCAGGTTCAAACACTGATGACATCTATTAAACAAGACAAGAGGCAAAGAATCAAGCAGAGACAGAATTCAATGTGGTTCAGTGAGGAGAAACGTGCACATCTGTACCATACTTGCCAACCCTCCCGAATTTTCCGGGAGACTCCCGAAATTCAGCGCCTCACCCGAAAAACCTCCCGGGACAAATATTCTCCCGAAAATCTCCCGATTTTCAGCCGGAGCTGGAGGCCACGCCCCCTCCAGCTCCATGCGGACCTGAGTGAGGACAGCCTTTTTTCAAGACGGGAGGACAACAGGGTGACAAGAACTAAATCATCCAGACTAGGGATAAATTGTATTATTATGTTTATTTTACCTAAAAATAAATATATTTATTAATTAAAAAAATAAAAACATTTTTACTATATTTTGCTAAAAACATCAAAATTAATTGTATTTTTATTTGTATTTTTTCTGACTCCTTATTACATCCAGCCATAGAATTATACATTAGAATAAACATATTTGAAATAATTAATTTTAAATTATCATAATAATTCATTTAAAATGACCATATTTAATTATTAAAATTGCTTGTTTATCAACAACTTTAGCATTTTATTCATTACATTTTGAAGCTCTCAGAAGCCAAGTTATGTAATATTCCTTAAGATTTATTTATGCAAGTTTGAAGTATCAATTATCTAAACACAGTTTTGTTTGCATATTTTCAGTATAGATATATATATACATATATATATATATATATATATATATATATATATATATATATATATATATATATATATATATATATATATATATATCCTGAAAATATACAAAAAAAATATATATATATATATATATATATATATATATATATATATATGAAATACTTGACTTAGTGAATTCTAGCAGTCAATATACTCCTCCCCTCTTAACCACGCCCCGCCCCACCCCCGGCCACGCCCCCCACCTCCCGAAATCTGAGGTCTCAAGGTTGGCAAGTATGATCTGTACCCTTGCACAGTGTCATTACGTTCTGCCAAAAGATTGCACGCCTCCTTCTTTTATTTTGGACCCTCCCCACTGTTTCCAAAGGACAAAGGTCGCGAAAAGTTCACAGAAAAGGTCGTAAACAATTCACAGGAAAGGTCAGTTCAAAAAGAGTTTGTAAAATAGTTGAAAAAGAGTTCCATAAAATAGTTCAAAAGAGTTCCTAAAATACTTCAAAAAGAGGTCGTCTGGAAATTGGGCAGATCCTGTCATCTCTCCGCTCTGAAGTCCTTGGGCCAGAACAACATCCTTCTGTTGATTACCATACATGAAAGAACACAGGAACACCTTCACCCCCCCCCCCCCCCCCCCCCCCCCCCACACACACACACAGTGGAGTTGTATGAGTCTTACTCTTGGTAGGTTTCAAAGACAGCCTTGTGTCTTTTGTCAGGAACACAATGTAATACAACGTTTTTGTGATAATTTAGAAACAATTATTCTAACAGGATGCCTGCAACATGTTTCAAAAAATCTGGCGCAAGTGGCAAAAAAGGACTGAGAACGTTGAGGAATGCTCATCAAACACTTATTTGGAACATCCCACAGGTGAACGGGCTAATTGGGAACAGGTGGGTGCCATGTGTTGCGTCCGACCAGCTTTTCCTCCCAGGAGAATTAAAGTCACTCGTCAATCCCAAGTTCTTTCAGATGACATATATGCAGAGTAAGAAGGACCATCAAGACACAATAGGAATATTAACAAGTTTTACTGAAGCTTCAAGAGACCATCTAACATCAATACAGTCATACCGTCATCTCGGGATGGTCTAACATTCAAACGGAAAGAAACTACTTCTTGAATCGGAAAGCAGTCCCCCCAGAAAGGAATGCCTCCCCCTTCCCCAACACTGATAAGATAAGGGGGGGGATGTATCCTTCTCATGTTCCAATGTCTAAAACACTACACAGACCTCTGTAGACAAAGAGAAACTGGTATACAGAGTATACATTGAAAAGTACTAGCTGATCCAAACATGACAATGAATAAAGAAAGAACTCTTAAACATATATGCATTCTCCACACATGATTGGGTATAAAAGCAGCTTCCATGAAATGCTCAGTCGTTCACTAACCAGGACGGGGCGAGGGTCACCACTTTGTCAACAAATGCCTGAGCAAATTGTTTAAGAACAACATTTCTCAACCAGCTATTGCAAGGAACTTAGAGATTTCATCATCTACGCTCCGTAATATCATCAAAAGGTCCAGAGGATCTGGAGAAATCACTGCACGTAAGCGATTATATTATGGACCTTGGATCCCTCAGGTGGTACTGCATCAAAAAGCGACATCAGTGTGTAAAGGATATCACCACATGGGCTCAGGAACACTTCAGAAAACCACTGTCAGTAACTACAGTTGGTCGCTACATCTGTAAGTGCAAGTTAAAACTCTGCTATGCAGAGCGAAAGCCATTTATCAACAACACCCGGAAACGCCGCCGGCTTCGCTGGGCCTGAGCTCATCTAAGATGGACTGATGCAAAGTGGAAAAGTGTTCTGTGGTCTGACGAGTCCACATTTCAAATTGTTTTTGGAAAATATGGACGTCGTGTCCTTTGGACCAAAGAGGAAAAGAACCATCCGGATTGTTCTAGGCGCAAAGTGTAAAAGCCAGCATGTGTGATGGTATGGGGGTGTATTAGTGCCCAAGACATGGGTAACTTACACATCTGTGAAGGAACCATTAATGCTGAAAGGTACATACAGGTTTTGGAGCAACATATGTTGCCATCCAAGCAACGTTATCATGGACGCCCCTGCTTATTTCAGCAAGACAATGCCAAGCCACGTGTTACAACAGCGTGGCTTCATAGTAAAAGAGTGCGGGTACTAGACTGGCCTGCCTGTAGTCCAGACCTGTCTCCCATTGAAAATGTGTGGCGCATTATGAAGCCTAAAATAGCACAACGGAGACCCCCGGACTGTTGAACAACTTAAGCTGTGCATCAAGCAAGAATGGGAAAGAATTCCACTTCAAAAATGTGTCTCCTCAGTTCCCAAACGTTTACTGAGTGTTGTTAAAAGGAAAGGCCATGTAACACAGTGGTAAAAAGGCCCCTGTGACAACTTTTTTGCAATGTGTTGCTGCCATTAAATTCTAAGTTCATAATTATTTGCCCAAAAAAATGTGAACATTAAATATCTTGTCTTTGCAGTCTATTCAATTGAATATAAGCTGAAAAGGATTTGCAAATCATTGTATTCTGTTTTTATTTACCATTAACGTGCCAACTTCACTGGTTTTGGGTTTTGTCGATGAAAAAAAGAAACAAAGTATAAAAAAGAAAGTACTATACAAGGTTAGAGTAGTGATGCACTTTATAACAAGAACATTTTTCCATGATTCCACACTTGCAAAGTCAAGTTTTCCTCCCCTCAGTGAAAGTTCCTAAGGGACAAAGTAAGATAAAAAATATTCCATCACGTAACAACGCCTTTTCTTCCACTAATTAGAAGGAAAGTCAAGAGCTGGGGTTGCTTGGACAAAAATAATTACAAAAGATTCAATGACAGAAAATGGCATCAAATTTATTGAATGGACTGTGCAATACAAGACTTATCAATAATTACAATGATCAAATTGATTTACAGTTGAATGGAAAAACAATGGGAAACATGTTTAGGGCTGAGGTCTACTTGGTTTTCTTCTGCTGCTCCTGGAAGAAGTCGTTGCAGGCCACGGTGAGGGCCGCCACCAGCACCACAAACTCGTTGAAGTCCACCTCGTTGTCTTTGTTGGAGTCCAGATCGTTCATGATCTTCTCCACCAGCAGCGGGTCCTTCTGGGACTGAAAGACAGGGCAACACGTGACCTGAGAGACGTTTGATGTTATTTAGTTTAGGTTCCAGTCCGCTTGCATCAGGGCCGAGTGGTCAGCCGGTGATGCAGCAGATGGGAGTTCAACTGTACGGCTTAGCTCCGCCCTTTAGACCACTATTCTTGGTACCACAACAAGGGGTTCAAAAACTGTATTTTGGTTCCATTCATAACTTTGGACCATTCAAACACAAATATTAAAAAAATAGGCTTAATCAATGTGAATTTGTACAAAATGTGGGTTATTTCGCTACAGATCACTCGTTTTTTTTAAGATCACCTATTTTTGTTATTAGTTATCAATATACGGTAACTCAAAATGTTACAGGCGGGTTTAGGATGAAGAAGAACTGGTTAGATTCAGGGGTTGAAGCAGATCTTTTATATTCAATTATGTTTCCGTTACAAGCTTCCACTTGTTTTTGTGTATGCTAGCGGCCCCGCAGAGACAAAGATAGTGTAGGCCAGGGGTGTACAAACGCTAAAACTTAGTAGGGGCCGCAGGCCGAAAGCTGACTGCATGAAAAGTAACACACTATATATATCTATATAGATATATATATATACACATACATACATATATACATATACACATATACATATATATATATATATATATATATATACACACACACACACACACACACATACATACATATACATATATATATATATATATATATATATATATATATATATATACATACACACATATATACATATACCCAAAATATATATATACACATATATATACATACATATATACATATACATGCACATATACACATATATACATATATACATATATATATATATATATATACATATACATATACATATACATATATATATATACACACACATACATATACATTCATATACATATATATATATACATATACATACATATATATATATATATACATACACACATATATACATATACCCAAAATATATATATATACACATATATATATACATACATATATACATATACATGCATATATACATATATATACATATATACATATATATATATATATATATATATATATATATATATATATATATATATATATATATACACACATTCATATATATACACATGCATACATACATATATTCATATATATACATATATTCATATATATACATACATATATTCATATATATGTATATGTATATATATATATATATATATACATTCATATATATACACATGTATACATACATATATATATACATATACACATACATACATATATACATATATACACATACATATACATACACATACATATATATATATACATATATTCATATATATATATACATACATATATATATATATACATACATATTCATATATATATACAGTATATATATATATTGACATACATATATGCATACACATATACATACATATATACATATACACATTCATATATAAAATATACACATGCATACATACATATATACATACATATATATACATATACACATTCATATATATATATATATATATACACATGCATACATACATATATATACACATATATTCATATATATACAGTATATATATATATATATATATATATATATATATATATATATATATATATATATATATATATATATATATATATATATATATATATATATACCGGTATATAAATAAACACACACACATTCATATATACATAATAATGTATATATATGTGAGAGAGAGAGAGAGAGAGAGAGAGAGAGAGAGAGAGAGAGAGAGAGAGAGAGAGAGAGAGAGAGAGAGCTTATACTCATATTTGTACATATTTATATATTTGTATGTATTATATTAATATAATGGATCTATAATTATTGATTAATATAATATTAAGATATCTTGAAAGATATGTGAAAGTTCGACTCTTACCTTGTTTACTTCAGTAATGACTTTCTTTAAGTTTTGGAATCAATATCAATCAGAAATATCAAGCAGCTAAAATGCGCCAAAAGTGTTTTGCATTTTTCCCATCATGCTTTGGGTGTCATTTTGAATCAAGTGTGGAGCTTGGACATATATTTTAGAATGTCCACAAAGTTCCGTGAGCAAGTTGACTTTGTGTGGGTTGCAGTCATCGCCATGAGGGGGACAGGTTGTTTGGATTGGGTCGTATAAGTACAATTTCATGTTAAAATGTGTGTGAGATATAAATAATATATGGTTGTGTCTGTAAAAGGTCAAATTGCCTTCAGTTAGGAAACATTAATACACCGTCTTCATTAGGACTCTGCAGGAAGACAATAGCTCGCCGCCCTCTGGGACTGTGATGACATCATGGCGTTTATATTTGGAGGCGACATGTCTCCCTGATGATGATGATGCACCAGCACCTGAGGCTCTCCATTCGCACGCCGCCGAGTAAAAATAATAATTCAAAAAACATATCTGAGGTCATCAGAGCTTTGAGTCTCAACCTCATCAGTCCAGGAAGCGGCGTCGCTATCTCACAGCCTCGGGGGGAGCTTATCTGCGATGGTATCATGTCCTGCACTGTGTACGACATCCCATAATGCTGCGAGGTGACAGCAGCGGGGACAAAGACAGGGTCGAAGGAGGCTTTTGTGGGATTGGAATCCCTAAGATGACTTTAAAGTGACCGCCATGACTCTTATAGTCGTTATTTTTATTGTGCATACTTTCAATGATAACATTGTGGAGAGAGAGTGTGGCCAGCGCGCCTGCAGGAGCAAAGGTCACCGCCTCTGTCCATGGCGCTGAAGACAGAGCACCATCAGCACCGTGTGCTGACGGCGAGACACAGCTGGCAGGCGATTAGATTCCACAGGTGGTACGTGTTAATCTAATCATCCGTTGTCTTTAACAGTAAGCAGCCGGGAGCAGAGGGGGAGAGAGAGGATACGGACGTGACTGAAAAGTCACGTTCGGGGAGAAGGAAACAGATGAGAATGAAAACTTTGTTAAAACCTGCAAGCTTGGATCCTGTGAAGTGTCTGTCAGTGGGACCGCTAGGAAGCGTCTTCCACAAACATGATTATTGCTCCCGCCTATAAGGCGCACTTAAAATCCTTTCATTTTCTCAAGAATCGACAGTGCGCCTTATAACCCGGTGCGCCTAACGTACGGAATAATTCTGGTTGTGCTCGCCGACCTCGAAGCTATTTTATTTGGCACATGGTGTAATGATAAGTGTGACCAGTAGATGGCAGTCACACACAAGAGATACATGTAGACCAGTGTTTTTCAACCACTGCGCTGTGAGATACAGTTTGGTGTGCCGTGGGAGATTATCTAATTTCACCTATTTGGGTTAAAAATATTTTTTGCAAACCAGTAATTATAGTCTGCAAATGATGTGTTGTTGTTGAGTGTCGGTGCTGTCTAGAGCTCGGCAGAGTAACCGTGTAATACTCTTCCATATCAGTAGGTGGCAGCCGGTAGCTAATTGCTTTGTAGATGTCGGAAACAGCGGGAGGCAGTGTGCAGGTAAAAAGGTGTCTAATGCTTAAACCAAAAATAAACAAAAGGTGAGTGCCCTTAAGAAAAGGCATTGAAGCTTAGGGAAGGCTATGCAGAACGAAACTAAAACTGAACTGGCTACAAAGTAAACAAAAACAGAATGCTGGACGACAGCAAAGACTTACTGTGGAGCAAAGACGGCGTCCACAAAGTACGTCCGAACATGACATGACAATCAACAATGTCCCCACAAAGAAAGATAAAAACAACCAAAATATTCTTGATGGCTGAAACAAAGTAGATGCGGGAAATATCGCTCAAAGGAAGACATGAAACTGCTACAGGAAAATACCAAAAAAAGAGAAAAAGCCACCAAAATAGGAGCGCAAGACGAGAAGTAAAACACTACACACAGGAAAACAGCAAAAAAGTCCAAATAAGTCAGGGTGTGATGTGACAGGTGGTGACAGTACACCTACTTTGAGACAAGAGCTATATTGATGCATGCTTGGTTATGCTTTAAAGTCATATCCAACAAACGACTTTTTACTGTCAACTGAGTTCCGTTTTTTAATGATTTCTGCTGGTGGTGTGCCTCCGCATTTTTTCCAACGCAAAAAATGTGCCTCGGCTCAAAAAAGGTTGGAAAACACTGGTGTAGACTGCAATATGACGCCAGTAAACAACACCGAAACTTTAAATGTTCCATTCAGTCACCAGATTTTTGCGGATAAAAAAAACAACAGCGGTACTGTTTTTCAATTTACAGTAATGCACTGTAAAAACAAAAACAAAAAAACTGGCAGCTGACTCGCCAAAATGTTACCGTAAAAATAGCAGTGGTGGCGTTTTTCAACGTACAGTAATACAATTTTAAAAAATCGCAATTGATTATACAATAATAACTGGGAGCTCAGTCGCCAGAATTTAACCTAATCTCTTATGTGTGACTGCCATCATATTGCAGTCTACATGTATCTCTTATGTGTGACTGCCATCATATTGCAGTCTACACGTATCTCTTATGTGTGACTGCCGTCATATTGCAGTCTACACGTATCTCTTATGTGTGACTGCCGTCATATTGCAGTCTACATGTATCTCTTATGTGTGACTGCCATCATATTGCAGTCTACACGTATCTCTTATGCGTGACTGCCATCATATTGCAGTCTACACGTATCTCTTATGTGTGACTACCATCATATTGCAGTCTACATGTATCTCTTATGTGTGACTACCATCATATTGCAGTCTACACGTATCTCTTATGTGTGACTGCCATCATATTGCAGTCTACACGTATCTCTTATGTGTGACTGCCATCATATTGCAGTCTACACCTCGGAGTCTTGTTCACGAGTGAGGGAAGACTGGATCATGAGATCGACAGGCGGATCGGTGCGGCGTCTTCAGTAATGCGGATGCTGTATCGATCCGTTGTGGTGAAGAAGGAGCTGAGCCGGAAGGCAAAGCTCTCAATTTACCGGTCGATCTACGTTCCCATCCTCACCTATGGTCATGAGCTTTGGGTTATGACCGAAAGGACAAGATCACGGGTACAAGCGGCCGAAATGAGTTTCCTCCGCCGGGTGGCGGGTCTCTCCCTTGGAGATAGGGTGAGAAGCTCTGTCATCCGGAAGGAGCTCAAAGTAAAGCCGCTGCTCCTCCACATGGAGAGGAGCCAGATGAGGTGGTTCGGGCATCTGATCAGGATGCCACCCAAACGCCTCCCTAGGTAGGTGTTTAGGGCACGTCCGACCGATAAGAGGCCACGGGGAAGACCCATGACACGTTGGGAAGACTATGTCTCCCAGCTGACCTGGGAACGCCTCGGGATCCCCCGGGAGGAGCTGGACGAAGTGGCTGGGGAGAGGGAAGTCTGGGCTTCCCTGCTTAGGCTGCTGCCCCCGCGACCCGACCTCGGATAAGCGGAAGAAGATGGATGGAATTAAAAAAATTACAATAAATGTGTAATTTTTTAAATTAATATTATTATTATTATTGTTTTATTTTTTTATTATTATTTCTTGTATTACATTTTTAATTTTTATTAATCAGTCCAACAAAATAATAGAATAATACAATTTTGTTTTGTTTTTACAATAAATTTGTTGGACTGATTAATAAAAATGAAAAATTTAATAAAATGAAAAAGAAAAAGAAAAATTTAAAAATATAATAACATTAATTCAAAAAATTACAAATTTAATATACTTTTTTTAATTAATATTATTATTAGATATATTTATTTTTTTTCATTTTATTAAATTTTTCATTTTTATTAATCAGTCCAACAAAATAATAGCATAATACAATTGTGTTTTTTTTACAATAAATTTGTTGGACTGATTAATACAATTAAAAATGTAATAAAATGAAAAATTAAAATTAAAATTTAAAAATATAATAATAATTCTAATTAAAACAATTACACATTTAATGTATTTTTAAAATTAATATTATTATTATATATATATTTTTTTTTCATTTTATTAAATTTTTCATTTTTATTAATCAGTCCAACAAAATAATAGCATAATACAATTTAGTTTTGTTTTTTACAATAAATTTGTTGGACTGATTGATGAAAATAAAAATGTAATAAAATGAAAAATAAAAATAAAAAGTTAAAAATATAATAATAATATTAATTTAAAAAATTACAAATTTAATGTACTTTTTTGAATTAATATTATTATTATATATTTTTTTATTTTTCATTTTATTAAATTTTTCATTTTTATTAATCAGTCCAACGAAATAATAGCATAATACAATTTTGTTTTTTTTTACAATAAATTTGTTGGACTGATTAATAAAAATTAAAAATGTAATAAAATGAAAAATAATTTTTTTTTAAAATATAGTAATAATATTAATTCCAAAAATTAAAAATGTAATATACTTTTTTGAATTAATATTATTATTATATATTTTCTTATTTTTCATTTTATTAAATTTTTCATTTTTATTAATCAGTCCAACAAAATAATAGCATAATACAATTTTTTTTTTTTTTTTACAATAAATGTGTTGGATTGATTAATAAAAAATAAAAAATTTAATAAAATGAAAAATAAAAATGTAAAAACATAATAATAATATTAATTCAAAAAATTACAAATTTTATGTACTTTTTTGAATTAATATTGATAAAATATATTTTTTTATTTTTCATTTTATTAAATTTTTAATTTTTATTAATCAGTCCAACAAAATAATACCATAATACAATTTTTATTTTTTTATTTTTTTAATCGAATTTTGAAAATGATGAATAGATTAAAAATCGGAGTAAATTAAAATGGTAATTTGGATGTGACATAAAAACCGAGATAGCACTGTATAATAATATTAGTACATATACTCTATAAAATGCTCTCAAAGTCGCTTGGTAATATTACAAGTGAAAATAAAACCACATTGCGACGTCAGAAGGTCAAAGGTAAACCTTACCGTGAGGAAGTCGGTGAGCTCGCTATGCAGCAGCTGCTTGAGCTCGCCCTTGTTCAGCTTGAACTTGTCCCCGTCGTGGCCCGAGTAGTTGTAGAAGACCGCTATCAGCGCGTCCATGGCGCCCTCCAGCTGGCTCGGCATCCTGCGGGGCCGCAGCGGATCAAGGTGGCGGGGACGATGAAAAGAGTACGAGGGTCCTACCTGTGAGGAGAGGCGGTCAGGTGTGATGGGGCGCAGCAGCTTGTTTGTGAGGAAGTGAGCGTCGGGGCCGCCCCAGCGTCTAATTAATTCCACCGCGTCCATGGCAACCGTCTTCCTTTCCAGGCTGGATGGAAAACAAAACGCTCTGATGTGACCCCGCGGCACCCGTGGGTGCTCATCAAGGCCTCGCATTCATGTCCCTATTTGACACCCGTGTGGCTCCTTTTTAACACTTCCAGTGTTTCCACGCCGCCATGTTGTTACTTTATGTCTAAGAAACTGTTTTCTTCCACCCAAAAACTCTTATTGTGGCCGTGCCCAGAGGCCAGCAGTCACACTACATCAGAGCTGTTCAACCACACAACCCAAACCCAGTGAAGTTGTCACGTTGTGGAAATGGTAAATAAAAAGAGAATACAATGATTTGCTAATCCTTTTCAACTTATATTCAATTGAATAGACTGCAAAGACAAGATATTTCATGTTCACACTGACAATTTTTTTGGCAAATAATCATTAACTTAGAATTTAATGGCACTCTTTTACTATGAAGCCACGTTGATGTAACACGTGGCTTGGCATCGTCTTGCTGAAATAAGCAGGGGCGTCCATGATAACGTTGCTTGGATGGCAACATATGTTGCTCCAAAACCTGTATGTACCTTTCAGCATTAATGGCGCCTTCACAGATGTGTAAGTTACCCATGTCTTGGGCACTAATACACCCCCATACCATATCACCGATGCTGGCTTTTACACTTTGCGCCTTGAACAATCCGGATGGTTCTTTTCCTCTTTGGTCCGGAAAACACGACGTCCACAGTATACAAAAACAATTTGAAATGTGGACTCGTCAGACCACAGAACACTTTTCCACTTTGCATCAGTCCGTCTTAGATGAGCTCGGGGCCCAGCGGGTGTTGTTGATAAATGGCTTTGGCTTTGCATAGTAGAGTTTTAACTTGCACTTACAGATGTAGCGACCAACTGTATTTACTGACAGTGGTTTATCTGAAGTGTTCCTGAGCCCATGTGGTGATATCCTTTACACACTGATGTCGCTTTTTGATGCAGTACCGCCTGAGGGATCGAAGGTCCGTAATATCATGGCTTACGTGCAGTGATTTCTCCAGATTCTCTGAACCTTGGATGGTGAAATCCCTAAATTCCTTGCAATAGCTGGTTGAGAAATTTTGTTTTGAAACAATTTTCTCATGAATTTGTTCAAAAAGTGGTCAAACCTCGCCCTATCCTTGTTTGTGAATGACTGAGCATTTCATGGAAGCTGCTTTTATACCCAATCATGGCACCCACCTGTTCCCAATTAGCCTGTTCGCCTATGGGATGTTCCAAATAAGTGTTTGATGAGTATTCCTCAACTGTCTGTCTTTTTTGCCACTTGTGCCAGCTTTTTTGAATCATGTTGCATGGCAGGCATCAAATTCCAAATGAGCTAATATTTGCAAAAAATAACAAAGTTTCTCAGTGTGAACATGAAATATCTTGTCTTTGCAGTCTATTTAATTGAATATAAGTTGAAAAAGATGCTTTCGGGGTTTGTGTAACAAAAGGTGGTTGAAAAAAAAGAGCTGCACTTTGATGAAAAGCCACTCAAGTGTGAAAGCGCCTAAAGAGGAGGTCAATGTAGCTTTTTTTCCCTCCGCACTTGTAGCGACTTGTTGCTCCATGTTGCAATCCTGCCATGTTCCTTGTCAGGGTTATTTTTAGCAGAGTTTGGTCCTTTCATCATTCTGGGCCTGCTGACGCCCGCAGGACCAGGGTTGGCATGCAGGACCAGGGTTGGCATGCAGGACCAGGGTTGGCATGCAGTCAGCTGCGCCTGCAACATTTCTCCCCTTGCAACAACTTTCCATTTATTACCTTGACGAGAGAAGCGCCTCTGGGAGGGACTGAGCATCATGGGGGGTGGATCTGTGTTTTGATACCAAATGATATCTGGTTAGTGAGGCCTGGATCAGTGTTTTGATATGAAATAAGCGAGACCTGGATCAGTGTTTTGATATCAAATAAGCGAGACCTGGACCAGTGTTTTGATATCAAATAGGCGAGACCTGGATCAGTGTTTTGATATCAAATAAGCGAAACCTGGACCAGTGTTTTGATATCAAATAAGCGAGACTTGGATCAGTGTTTCGATACCAAATGATATCAAATTAGCGAGACCTGGATCAGTGTTTTGATACCAAATGATATCAAATTAGCGAGACCTGATCAGTTTTTTTTTATATCAAATTAGCAAGACCTGGATCAGTGTTTGAATATCAAATTATATCAAATTAGCAAGAACTGGATCAGTGTTTTGATATCAAATTAGCGAGACCTGGATAAGTGTTTTGATATCAAATGATATCAAATTAGCGAGACCTGGATCAGTGCTTTGATACCAAATGATATCAAATTAGAGAGACCTGGATCAGTGTTTTGATATCAAATGATATCAAATTAGCGAGACCTGGGTCAGTGTTTTGATACCAAATGATATCAAATAAGCGAAAACTGGCTCAGTGTTTTGATATCAAATGATATCAAATTAGCATGACCTGGATCCGTTTTTTGATACCAAATGATATCAAATTAACGAGACCTGATAATTTTTTTCATATCAAATTAGCGAGACCTGATCAGTGTTTTGATACCAAATTATCTCAAATTAACGAGAATTGGATCAGTGTTTTGATACCAAATGATAACACATTAGCAAGACCTGATCAGTTTTTTTTTATTATATCAAATTAGTAAGACCTGGATCAGTGTTTGAATATCAAATTATATCAAATTAGCAAGAACTGGATCAGTGTTTTGATATCAAATTAGCAAAACCTGGATAAGTGTTTTGATATCAAATGATATCAATTTAGGGAGACCTGGATCAGTGCTTTGATATCAAATGAGTGCAACCTGTATCGGTGTTTTGATATCAAATTAGCAAGAACTGATCATTGTTTTGATATCAAATGAGTGCAACCTGTATCGGTGTTTTGATATCAAATTAGCGAGACCTGGATTAATTGTTTTGATACCAAATTATATCAAATTAGCAAGACCTGGATCAGTGTTTTGATATCAAATGATATCAAATTGCGAGACCTGGGTCAGTGTTTTGATACCAAATGATATCAAATAAGCGAGAACTGGCTCAGTGGTTTGATATCAAATTAGCAAGACCTGGATCAGTTTTTTGATACCAAATGATATCAAATTAG